>NC_051281.1:23779444-23891944 GCF_015220745.1 Sebastes umbrosus
ACAAAAAAATGACTTGTTTGTGCCCAATTAGTTGTAGAGTTCACATCAGGATGTGGATCAAGTAGAGATTCACAATTCATTCAAATCCTTTAACTGCAACTGATTGAGCTCGCCTCATACAGAAATTGTTGTATGTTCTGAACATACAGTACTTTCAATGTATACAATAGTCTTCACATCATTGTTATTTTTTACAAGCTGGGTCTTGTTGTCATAGTTCTGGCCAGTAGACTGTTTAACACTGAACTCACCACCGTGACTGTAAAGTGACTGAATATTTGGCGTAAAATCACACATCATATTAAACATAGTTTAACAATTGCAGTATCTCCTCGGCCTCGTTGGACTCTGTTGTCTAACAATTTCCTTTTAAGTGTCTCTACAATGACCGTGATGAGCAGTGTTAAACTAACTTATAGGAGTACTAGCTGAATCTACGACAATAAGACGCAGGGCGGGCTCACATAGAACACACACAAGGTGTGTGCGCAAAAACGTGTTAACCGTTTTCGTGATGTCACACAGGACTGTAGCTGCTGTTTTAGTGTACTGACACTGGGAAGATTGTGTGTGTTTTAAATTCATTATTATTGACAGCCTACTAAAGAGAAGGTAGGTAGTATAAGCAGGACTGAATTAGCCAGCCGTGTGCAAACTGGAAGGCCGGGCAGGCAGTACCAAACAGTCAAAGTATTTGAAGAGAACTCAAATGCTACTTGGCCCAGCTCTGTGTTCGGGACAGGAACTACTCAGATTTATGGCAGTAAAGGTCTTTAAGTGCTTTCAGTTCTTCAATAAGTGTCTTGTTTTGGTTCTCCAGGACGGCCACTCGGTTCTCCAGACACTTGACATACTCCTTTTTCTTCCTGCGACATTCACGGGCTGCCTCTCTGTAGGAAGGATAACACACAGTTTGTCCCTCTTGTTCATTTTGTGGGCCCTTTTGTGAATGCTATATCATTTTTATTGTCATCATACTGTCTGATTTTTATGAAACGCACCTTCTCCAGACCGACTTCTATGGCTGGCCTGTTATGATATGTTAATTGGAAAATTTCTGATGCAAGAGCAAAGCCACTATTGATACCAAACCTACAAAGACACAGATTCCCCCTCTTTTCATACCTGTTCTTCATGAGGCGGACTTCCCGTTTGCGGGTGACCACCTCGGTAGCGCCCCCGGTGGGGAGGGCGGGGGATGAGGCCATGACCACCCCAGGGGCGATGGTGCTGGCGGGGGCTGCTCGGATCTGATAGGCCTGGACGTCACCGGAGGCAGCTGAAAGTTGTGGTTGGCAGAAAGTGGATGTGAGATTGTATTTCTTGATAAAACCACTTTTTCTTGGAGAATCAAAGTTTGATTAGCTTGTTTGGCTGACTGAGAATAGCAAAATGTTTTTGACATTGCTACCAACAGCAGAAAATGACCAAGATTAGGAAGAAAAGTTGCTTTTCTGCAAGGATGCATGATAAAATAAAATGGGTACATTCATGCTTTTACCCGCCAAGTGTGAACTTGATTGGATGAACGGTTCTCGAGATATGAGAAGGGCAGTCATACATACAGTACATACACAAACAGATAGGCAGAGATTCCTTCCTTTATAGTTAGATGATGCTGCTATGACGCCACCGCCTATTGGCCAAATGGCACCAAATCTGTCATGGTCACTCAGACATCATATTGGTGTGGCTTATAGAGACAGATTTGTCTGGACCCACAAAAATAAATAATGAAAAAAAATACTAATTTTGTTTCTGAGACTTAAGGTTTAAAAGTTACAGGCCATTATATAAAGTTCAATGTTATAGTGCCACCATTTGGCCAAATTGCACCACATTCAACACTGCGCTCCATGGGTTCCACAGCAATACACCCGCCAACTGTGAAGTAGATTGGATGAGATATGCGAATAACACACAGACAGACAGACAGAGATTCCTTGCTTTATAGTTAGATGATGTGAAAACAGCATACTCTCACCTTGGACCACCACCTGGTTACTGGGAACCAGTATCTGCTGGCCGTCACTGGTCTGTGCGTACTGGAGGATGGTGGCACCGGACTGGGCGGCTCCTGCGTTGGTCATGGTCAGAGTCTGGATGCCCTGGACTCCGTCTGTACCGTTATTAGCCAGCTGAATGGCTCCACCCTGTGTGATGGCAACTGTGTGTTTGGTGAGAGGGAAGAAATGAGAGAATTAATCAAATCAAAGAAAAGGAAAAGACAAAATGAGAGAGACATATAATCTGTTATCCAGCTCCGCTCGTCGGTCATTCATAAAGAAACATTTTGAAGAAACTCTTGTCGAGCTGTGTTTAACCTGCTCGAACCCTCCATGTGATCCACTGTCAACAGAAATGCTTACTCAGACAATGTGTGAGCAAACAAGAAGCTACTTTATTGGAGAAAAGAATCAATCTATCAATATATATATCAATATATATATATATATATATATAAAATTGGTAAAATAGTCGATAGATTAATTGATAGAAAATGAGTTGTCAGTGGCAGCCCTAGTTCATAAAATGAGTTTGCTGTTGATCCTCTACCAACAATATTTTGTTATATTTGAATATAAATAAATTCTAATCCTGTTCTGAATTAATTCTTTTTTAAAATTAATTAAAACTAATAATATTTTTTGGAATAAAAAAGAACAGATTAGAAGTAGAATCAATACTACAATATCAATACTAATCAATAAGAGTAGTAGAATCGATAAAATCCTAACGATACCCATCTCTAAGTGTGGCAGAAGCTGTAATGTTTGAACATGGTGCGACAGGTGGAGTCCACAGCTCCACCGAGTCAACCATCACCTACTGTATTGGCCACTGCTCGTCTGGTAGATGGGTGTGGGCATAGTAACCGTGGTGATTGAAGGTGTGGTGGCGACAGCAACACATGAATCCTCCTCAGCCCTCTCCTCCTCGATACGAGGGACAGCCGGTGCGTCGGACGAAAGGTCGTTCAGGATTTTCCTGTTGGGACAAACAACAATGGGAGTTACCCACAAAACCTAGCGGGCAGGGTCAGTGTGAGCTCATCAGTGGTCGTTGCCATGAGAGACAAATTTTACACTTATTCATGTGAAATATTGCACCATCACCTTTTGATGATCATTTCCATGCCCCATTCATGCAATCCTCATTGTTTTGGAGTTTCACTGAAAAAATAGCCAGATTTGGTTTAAACTCATTTTCATCCCCAGATTGATGAGATAGATCCCCAGAAAAGCGTCACACATGAGCACGCACATGTCTGCGTGGCTGAGTTGTACTGATCACACACAGACGCACATGCATACACACATGTACAACTTTTAGTAAATAATCACATGTACGTGAGTGCATCATGTCCTCCGTGTCCCTTTCCACCCCCCATACACACACACACACACACACACACACACACACACACACACACACACACACACACACACACACACACACACACACACACACACACACACACACACACACATACACAGATTACCTGTATGAGGGGCGTCGTGACAGAATCTCTCTGCGCTTCTGAGAGTCGGTGACGCTGTCTACCGACTCCTGTGAATCCTCACTTTCTGCGATAGTGGAGATCTGGAACAATCAAACAAACCTTCTCACTTAATGTTCTTTATATTGTGGCTGAATATAAAACACCTAAAACTAGGATAGTACATGTGTGTGTGTGTGTGTGTGTTTCACCTGTACAGTCTGGATCTGTGGGGACTGGATAACAGACGGCTGTGCAGCCTGGATCACGCCGTGGACCTGAACCGTCTGTCCGTTGGGAAGCTGTACAAACGTTACCGTGGGACCTGTTGCTGTGGCGTGGCCTGCTGTCATGGTTACCTGAAATTCAGAAGTGACATGACCGTGCTGTCTGCCATGTGCACTATAACATGAACTGTAATTTTGGGGTTTTACGTTTGTGGCATTCGAAATTAGTATTTTTCGAAATGTTTGGTAACCAGCTGCACTTCCTGAGCCTCATAGCAAAAAAATGCTACTTTTTCAACACCCAATGGTGTTAACATCATCTGTTACCTGTGCCAAAGTAGCGATCTGTGCCTGAGTGATGTGCTGGGTCTCTGTCTCAGTCACAGCAGTCTCCACCTGCTGAACCTCCACAGACTCCATCTTCATCGGCAGAGCTAAGGATGAAGATTTGAAGAGAAGCTGTTAACTGAACTGCAGCCACAGTATCTGTAGTATCAGGATCACAGATGGTTTGTGTGCCACAACCTCAGCAAACCATACAAACTGAAAAACACATACAAGCAAACACAACTGAAATGTGACATAAAGATGGCACTGCACAACCCAAAAAGCAAACTTACTAACAGAAAACTAATTTAGAGAAAATGTACATTAGAAATACACAATGGGTCGTCAAGGAGCCACTGATGACTAAAGAATATTAACCAACAGCTGTCAACTAAATATCATCATTTCTGAGCAAACTGGGATTACCGCCTCACGGTTTTATGCCTCCGCCATCTATTTGCAGTTTACATCCAGTTTGTGGTGGTGTCACAATGGATTTGTAATTTACTTAAAGGTATTTATATTAATATTGAATGCACTGTGGGAAAATATTAGAAGAACAAGTGGAGAATAAACCTTTGAAGCCCAAAATGAGGTGTGGTGATAACGTGGTTACAAGTTTATGCAAGACAGACAGGCATTACAGCATATACAGCCTAGCTTACAATAATGAGTTTTGTTTATTGATGTGGTCTTGAATCCTATGTGCTGATATTTATTATATATTATACATTATTAATGTGACTGTGCGGGATAAGTTGATTATTATAAAGAGACAAAAAATAGTTTAAGGAAAATAAATAGATTCTAATTAATTTAATTATTTAATTAAAGAAAAGGAAACTGATAAACTGTTGGTTTTTAATGAATTATATTTGAAGGGTAATAATAATAATCAGTGATGGAAGAAGTACTCAGATCTTGTACTTAAAGGGTGACTTCTGTATTTTTCAACCTGGCCCCTGTTTTCCCATGTTTTGTGTCTAACTGACTAATAGGGACATCAATTTCTGAAACTGGTCCAGTATTGCAGTGATTCTCAAAGCCGGGTCCGTGGCACTCTGTCAGAGGGTCCGCGAAATGCTTGGCTAGAGATTATAAAATTGTGCTGTATCATTAAAAAGTGAATAGCACTAGTGTAGCTTAGTGTTATCTTAAAGATTTTCAATGTCATGGCTGAATGTTTAGATGATTTCAATGTGGATGAGGTCTTTTTATCTATTCAAAATATACCTTACAGGGAGATTTGTCAAGTATTTAATGCTCTTATCAACATGAGTGGGTAAATATGCTGCTTTATGCAAATGTATGTATATATTTATTACTAGAAATTAATTGACAACACAAAACAATGACAAATATTGTCCAGAAACCCTCACAGGTACTGCATTTAGCATAACAAATATGCTCAAATCATAACATGGCAAACTACAGCGCAACAGATGGCAACAGCTGTCAGTGTGTCAGTGTGCTGACTTGACTATGACTTGCCCCCAAACTGCATGTGATTATCATAAAGTGGGCATGTCTGTAAAGGGGAGACTCGTGGGTACCCATAGAACCCATTTTCACCCCTTTGAAAATGGCCATGCCAGTTTTTCCTCTCCAAAATTTAGCGCAAGTCAAGAGTGTTATTTAACCTCCTTCATGACAAGCTAGTATGACATGGTACTATCATATTATGGTTGTATCAATGGATTCCTTGGGTTTGCTAGTTACATATGATACCAGTATCTTCACTTTAGCTTTAAAACTGAGCCCGCTACAACCTCCGAAAGCTTGCAATAATGCGTTAAAAGAAATGAGTGGCGCGGAAACTAATTTTGCGTTAACGCGTTATTATCGCGTTAACTTTTGACAGCCCTAATCATAATGTATTTGTTGATTACATTTTGTATTATTAATCATAATCTGCAAAATAATTGAAGTACCACCACTACCCTCATTCCCACTATAAACCAAAGTCTCTATGGTTTTGGATATAAGTAACTGTATATATTGTTTTAATCTATTCTAATTAAAATATCTATTCTAATTACAATATTTATATATATAGACTAAGCTACTGGAATTACCCTGCAGTATATTCATGTTTAACAGTTTTCTTCATCTCCTTGTATTTTTATATCTGGTATATCTTTTTGTACTTTGCACTACTAACTTTTTTACTGCCTTTTTACTAACATGTTTTGCACTATGGAACTGTGATGCTGGAAACTTGAATTTCCCTCGGGATCAATAGAGTTACTATCTATCTATCTATCTATATAAAGAGTCTATGTGTGTGTGTGTGTGTGTGTGTGTGTGTATGTGTGTGTGTGTGTAGTGTGAAGGGGCTTCAACTTATGTTCCACTGAGCAACCCTGTGCTGTAAACTGAAAAATAATGATAAACCTTGTATAAAATAGCAGAAAATGGAAATACTGATGTAAAGTACAAGGACCACAAAATTGTACTTAGGTACAGTACTTGAGTAAATGTAATTTCCACCACTGACAATAACCTCTGGGATTTACTAGACAAGAGAATTAACCTTCTGAAAGACATACTTTAAACTCGTGCTGACACTCTCTGCTCTGAACCACCTGCATTACACGTGATACATTTCTTAATATAGAACTTTGACCGTACCTGCTACAGTTACATATGATACATTGCTGGATTCAGCACAGTCATACCATTCCACCAAACCCTGTTTGGTGTTTCTGGGACAATCCCAGCCAAAGCTACCTAAAAGTAAATGAATACATTCATTATAGACCTTCATATTTGATATTTCCGCTTATTGTACTTATGTGTTTGTAGTACTATATTTCCTCAATGCATTCTTTTTTCACATTCTGTTTCTTTACACATATAGAGGAACCCCCTGGCCACTATCACACCAAAGTTGGGATGAATCAGAGATAGCATTATGAAATTGCTTGAGTTTTGGTGTACCATCTCCCATTCGGCTTGGCCTTATTTTATTTATGGGGTGTGTCACAATATCTGTCAATTTAACCACTTTTGCAGTTAAATATTTTTATACAAGAATACATTTTAAATGTAAGAGACCTAAGAGAATATAAAAAAACATTGCTGTGCTTTGTTCTAGGTGAACTAAAGTACTTTTGGGTGTCTTCCCTCTAGCCTGCATCCATCCTCATTAGAATAAAGGAGCCTCAGAGATGTGACTGCAGGCGGTGTTGATCTGGGGACGTGTTGTTCAGTGATCTCACACTGTGCGTAGCATCTCTCCGCTGCATGATTGGCTTTACACATTTCTCCCTCTGCTTTTCAAAAAATCACTTTGTGTGACAGCAGCAGAGCAGCAGAGCCACATGGCCGGGGAAACGCCCACCTCAACACACACACACACACACACTGGTCACATCCCGGGAGATAAGACTAACTAGTCAAACTTTAAACTACAACATGTGTGTGTTATAAGTCTGCAGGCCTGGCTGGAGTTCATGTTTACAACATGCAACCAAACGGCCTGCATATCATGGCCGATTAATATCATGATAAAATTAAAATAGGAGCAAGATAATTATCGGAAATTAGCAGGTGTAGAAGCCAAAATAGATGCCAAATATCAAAATATAAAATGATCAAGTAGCAGAAATAAATGAACATATCGCGGCTGATGCGTTCAATGCGCAGTTAACGCGTAAAACAGCGCTAATGTGTGCGCATTAATCTGCTGGTTAAAGCATAATTTGACATTTGAGTGTATTAATAACAACGCTAAAATCCTATGACAGTCTCATGATGTGTTAACACGCAGACTGTCCCTTCTGGTTCACTATTAAAGCCGCACATTTGCTGTGTTTTCTGCCGTACAGCCGCAGCCTCCCCTCCCTCCATCCTGCTCCAAACGCACCGCGGCGCCATGATCTCTTTGTTTCCGTCGGGCCGAACCGACCACACCGACTCTCTCTACAGCCGTGTCTCTCTCTCTGAGCCCCGGACACCGCTCCGTCCTTACCGATACAGACTCCCTCCGTCACTCCCCGGGCCTCCGGAGCTCCACTTTTATTCTGGCCGACACGTAAGAGCCCGCGTCAGGCTACACCTCCGCCGCGTCACCGGGAACAACAACAACGGAGATTGGAGAAGGACGAGAAAGCAGATGGGCGACAGAGGCCGGAAACGACCGAAGTGGGAACGGAGAATGGCGGAAAATGCCGAAGAGGAGCGGAACATAACGACACCCTCCTGCCTCCTGAAGTGTTTGGCAAAATGACACTATTACAACAATAAGCAGTTTAATAATTATTATGTAACGACAACAACAATAATAATATGTTAGATAAACGAGATGATCATAAAAGCCTATTATTATTTAGAACTTAAAGATCCCATATTATAAAAAAGTGAGATTTTCATGTTTTTTTTATTATAAAGCAGGCTTAAAGGGACTATTTGTAACTTTCAGAAATGCTTGTTAACAGCGACACCTGTGGCCGTTAAGTCAACGAAAGTCAGCGTCGGACTCGCACTTGCTCGCTCTAAATAGACATGAATGAGCATCGCTCAAGACAGTGAGATGACACACGTCAGCTAAAACCACAATATCACTCTATATTTCACCTGCTTGGCAGTAATGTTAGCTGACCAGACGAAGGTCTCTCCATGAATCAATGCTGATCCTAGTGTTGGCTTTTCCTGCTTCAGCCTCCGAAGCGGGTCGGTGCCAGGGCTGAAGCAGGAAGAGAAACGTTATCGCCTCCCGACTGTGCCCGCAGGAGGACATTTCACTCTGCGGAGCACCGTCACTTCACAAGACACAGAAAACCTCTGTTGGTCTGGAGGAGCTGCAGCAGTTATTACTGCACAAACGTCCACTGTACATCCACTAGATATTCTCAGAGCTAAACTAATTATTCTGCAGTGTGTAGTGAGCGCGCATTCACGTGTAGAGGTGGAGCGAGACAGCGAGAACACGCACAAAGTGTGAGTGAAGGCCGCACGCGAGCGCGCATATGCGAGCGCGAGCGCGCATGGGATCCCGACCCGGTACATTTATACGTGTAAAAAGTTACAAACAGTCCCTTTAAAGATCCCATATTATAAAAAAGTGAGATTTTCATGTTTTTTTTATTATAAAGCAGGCTTAAAGTGGCAGTAGGCAACAATATTTTAGCATAATTTGGCAAAAATTCCATAATAACCTTTCAGCATATTGTAATTCAAGTGATCTGAGAGAAAACTACACCTCTGCACCTCCTCATGGCTCTGTTTACAGGCTTTAGAAAATCTTGCCCGTGACGGCAGACTTTGACCAATCATAGGTCATTTCAGAGAGAGAGAGCGTTCCTATTGGCTGTTCCACAAAAGGAGATGCGCGTTCACGTCTGGTCTCTGCAGATAGTGAAAGCCTCGGTCAATGGCGGAACAACCTACTGGAAAGCTTGCTATTCCAGCATTGGCAGCAACTGCCTACACCTCAAAACAACCTAAAAAAAGAAAGACAGACTTTCAAAAAGACAGTCCAAACTGTTGATGTCGTTAGAAGATGATGTTACCATGGTAACTGTTGATGTCGTTAGAAGGTGTGTAGCTCGCTGCGGTAGCCTCCTCAGATGTAGCGAGCACGTATGAAGCGCGTGCATATGCCCGTTCTCGTGTGGGGGGAGGGGCTTCGGACAGAGAGGGGAGAGCGGAGAGAGGAGAGAGAGGAGAGAGCAGCTCGAGGGGATGCAGGATTTTGCGTTTTCCGGATTTCTACGCACTGCAGCTTTAAGTCCTATATAAATACTGTGAAAGTATCGAAACACTCAATCAACAGGGAAATACACACAGCCCGTATTCAGAAGCTCTGCATTTGAAACAAGCTGTCAGGATTTCTGCCCATTTCGTGATGTCACGAATATACAATATTTAGACCTTTTACACAGTTTTAAACGTAAACCTTCTAAATGTTCCCAGTTTATTCCTGGTTGCAGTGTATGTGAATGTCATCAGCTGACAGGAAGTACACATGGACCCAAGCTGTTGCTAGCAACGCAATTCTGTTGCAATTCTAAAACATTCTGCCTACTGCAGGTTTAAGTAAAAGAGACGAATACTTCTTCCACCACTGGAAGTGGAAGTCTGTTAATTATCCCAGGTAACCATGAACCTTGTTTCTGGTAAGACAGGTTGCTATTTAATTTGTTTATGTAATTTTTTCTGACGTTATCAGCAGCGGAAACATAATTCAATTCATCTCCACTGTATGGAGGCAGAAGTTTCAGAGGCAGATTACTCAAAACCTCTGCACGTGTATGCTATGACGGTTGCATGAGTGGACTGACATTTTAACATTTTATACATTTAATACTTGTATTCAGTATTTGAAAGGCCAATAAAAAACTGCTTTTGAGCTACTACACTATATGAAACAATAGAGGTTTAAAGTACAATACTGTTCTTCAGCTAATCCCCATTTGAGAGTTCAATGAGGAACCTTCTCTTGATTCTCTTATTGCAATGCTGAGCATAGTTTAGGGAGGCTGGAGCCTGTCTTTGCTTACACTGGGCGAGACGCAAGGTCCATCCTTGAGAGGTTGCCAATCCATCATTCACATAGGCCTTTTCCACAGAGGACATTTTGACATGTCACAGTAGGAAAAGGCACACGTGTAAATAATCCAATTAATGATGGCTGAATTCCATTTAGCTTCTTCCGAATCAGGATCCTGGTATGGTGCATGGTGGCTCACCGTCACACTGTCATTACTTACTGGGACACTTGAATAGAACAGAGCCATCATTTATATTCTTCTTAGTAACACCTGTGCTTTTCATGGTATGGCAAGTCAAAATGTCTGCTGTGAAAAAGGCTTATTTTGGTGAAGGCATTCTCAATGTAACCACCAGAGGGAAGCATGAGAGCATTTTAATGCACACAGTAACAGGGATCTGCAGGTACACTGAATACATACCTCACACATAAGAAACTCGTAAAAAGATACTCTTGACGTTTTGAAGAGATAAATGTTGGCTAAAAAATAGGCAATAACAGGATTTACTGTCATGCATCAATGTGACAATGATGAGATTGAGCTTTATTTGACCAATTCATCACTTCCAACCTGGGACTCAAACCATTTTTTTGCTACCTAATTCTGAGTTTTGAGCACCAGTATGCCTCAAGGTGGGATACTTAATCAAACATTGGTACAAGATTCTCCACCACATAACTGACAATGATAAAAAAAAAAAATACATTCATTACACTGTAGGGACAGAATTTCCATGTCTTTAAAGGTGCTACATGCGAGATTGGGAGCATTTCTATTGCCTCCGCACGGCTCTCAACATGCAGCTAACAGTGCTAACAGTGCTAACAGTGTTAACCTGAGAGGGAACCGATGGGTGGGTGCTACGCTTTTACAACGGCGCCGTCGGTTGGGACGGCGTTATCAGCTTTAACCACCGTATGAGAGCGGTTTAGAGCGGCAGCCATGAGCTACCCAGTGGGGCACGCTCACATGCACAAACATGCACTAAAAGGCACACACGACCGGCCCGGCTATGTCAACATAGACATCCAATTCGACTGTTATCCGGACATTAAATAGGCGTTATCAGTTGCTATAAGCACCATAGATGTGGGTCATTATGGGCCTACTAGGCCTACTATGTTGTAAAAGTGAAAGTGAAACTTAAAAGTAACACATTCTGACATGATGTAAAACTGAATGAAACGTCTTGAATAAATATAAAGACAGAAAGGTTTCTTTAGGTTTAAGCAGCAAAACTACAACTTCTTTAGGTTTAGGCAATAAACTACAACTTCTTTAGGTTAAGGCAAAAAAACAACAACATTTAGTTAAGTTTAGGGAAAAACATTGTGTTTTGGGTTCAAATAACTACGAACATAAAGACAACTACACGTTGTTGGTTTCACACAGGATGCAAACTCCGGTCTCCTGGGTGAAAGCCGAGTGTTTTCCTGACCTCCACCCCTTATGGAGTTTCACACTGTCTAAGCTACAGCACCTGACTTCTGCTTTTGCTCCTGTCATAATTACTACAGTCGCTAGAGGTTGCTGTCGTGTTCTTTTATACCTTTTTTCGGTGATCTAGCATGTGAATAGATGATAAAACCTACTAGTGGGTGTAGTAGGCCCCTATTGACCGACATCTATGGGGCTTATAGTGACTGATAACACCTATTTAATGCCCTGATAACAGTCTAATCTGCTGAAAAAGAAAGGAGAAGCTCTGATTACAACACACATAGAGGGAGAGCAACTTCACTCTCTGCTCAGACATTACTCCTCTATATCTTTACATAACAAATAGTTGTTTGATGCTATACTAATGCGCTGGATATCGTATAGGGCACCTTTAGAAAACACAGTTAGAAATATACTTATTCAGATGCGACACATTACTGTGATGTAGAAAAGTTGAAAGCAAAACAAAAAAATAAATGCAACACAAACAAAAATCCAACTGTTATCTATACGAGCTTGCACTGACACTGAGAAATCAATTAATTCAGGAAGTCCTGAAAATGTAGAAGCCATTACAATTGAGGAGCAAAAACTGTCCATTTGAATTAAAGGTTTCTTTTTCATGTCTTCTCCTTTCAAGCCTCAGAAAGGAAAGTATCACATATAATCTGACAGGATACAGGATAGAGAGTTTTTTTCTTCCATCTCCCCAGCTGGTGGCGCTGTAGAGCTGTGTAAACTCTTCGACTATGTGCTCCTCAGTCTGCCTCCCCTCCTCCCTCCCCAGCGACAGTAGAGAGAGAAGAGAGCTGCTGGTGTGTCATCACGCAGATATGTGGAGTTTATCAAGGCAATTCCTTTTATAATCCTCCTGATGCTCGTTGCCGGTGTTTTATCTGTTTAATAGCATTTTACTGCTACACGCCATAAAAAATACCCTTTTTATTGTGACACCAAACACATTGTTTGGGGAATTGACCCTGCCTGGGTAATGAACAGCAGTGAATTTGCAGCTAGTTATAAAAAAAAAAAAAAACAGGAGGAGAGGAGGGTGGAGGGGCTGAAAGGGGGGAGACAATTTTGACCCAAAGAGGAGAGGAGGAATATTTTACAAGAAGGGAGAGGAAGCAGGTCCCATTAGAGGTTTCTACTCGGCTGATTTTTAGTTGTCTTCTGTTTTTTTGCAGGATTGTCATCCATTAGTCAACATTCAACAAGAAAAACAAGAGTGGCACATGTTTCATGCTACTGCATGAGTGCCATTTGGTAATTTTCAGTATATATTTTTGAATTAATATCTAGGAATACTGCAGTGGTACAAAGCTAAAGAAATATTAAAAAGGCAACAAATCAAAGGAAAAACCTGAATACATGAGGGAGGACAAACAGAGGCTTCATGCAGGTCACGAGGGCTCACTGAATGGTTAAATATGATGTGAATCATAGCCTTCACCAACTAAACATGGACATTTTGGAGCAAAATGTTAGACACTAGACCACTAACAGCAAAACACCAAATAAGGGAATATCTTTTGGAAGGTGTTCATCCCCTAGAGACTTGAAGAATCTACCAGAAGGAGAACTGAAGCTGTTCTGGATGCTTGCGGTAGACCAACACCTCACTAACAGCCCCGTTTCCACTGCAACAACAACAGCATAACAGTCTGACGCGTAACCATCGCCACAGGCTCGGCATTTGTTGCCTCTCTTCTGTGGATGAGTTCCTGGAACTGAATTTGGGCACTGCTCAGAAGGTGAAACTACATGTAAGTGCTTGAGTTACTGTCAGGGATCAGGGACAACCGTACATAACAGTGCCGAATGCTTGTTGGACAAATGAGTCAAAGTCCCCCGAATTGAACGACAAAATACTTTGTAACACCCCTCCAGAACCAAGCATTTTCTAATCTGGTGGTCTTCATCAACTGTTACAAATCGCCATTGAAAAACACTGCATATGGTTAAAGATGTAGTGTGTAGTATTTGGCGGCATCTAGTGGTTAGGTTGTTGAGCTAATGCAACCAACTGAAACGGAACTACGGTGGCCAACGTGAAAATGTGATGTGCCCTATCTAGAGCTAGTCCGTATGTAGATATAAACTAGACCTGTCAAAGTTAACGCGATAATAATGCGTTAACGCAAATTAGTTTTAACGCCACTAATTTCTGTAACGCATTAACGCAACTTGCAATTTTTAGATTGTAGCGGAGTGAAGGTACCGGTATCATATGAAACTAAAAAAACTAAGGAATCCATTGGTACCAACCATAATGCTTCAAACTTGCGCAAAATTTTGGCGAGGAAAAACTGTCATGGCCATTTTCAAAGGGGTGAAAATGGGTTTTATGGGTACCCACGAGTCTCCCCTTTACAGACATGCCCACTTTATGATAATCACATGCGGTTTGGACCAAGTCAAGTCAGCTGTTGTTGCCTGTTGGGCTTGAGTTTGCCATGTTATGATTTAAGCATATTTTTTTATGCTAAATGCAGTACCTGGGAGGGTTTCTGGACAATATTTGTCATTGTTTTGTGTTGTTAATTGATTTCCAATAATAAATACATACATACATACAGTCTATGCATAAAGCAAGCATATTTGCCCACTCCCGTGTTGATAAGAGTATTAAATACTTGACAAATATCCCTTTAAGGTACATTTTTGATAAAAAAAAAATTGTGATTAATGTGTGATTAATCCCGATTAATTATGGACAATCATGCAAATAATTGCAATTAAATATTTGAATCGATTGACAGCCCTATATGCTACACACTACCTTTAAGGTTTGGTTAAGTTCAGGCACAAAGACTACTTTGTTATGGTCAGTGTTAGGGAATGATTGTGGTCAAGGTTAAAATCAGGCGGGGTGGTGAGCCAGACCGAAGGAACACAGTTAGGGTAAAAAAAAACAACTAGGCAGGGCATAAAACAAGGAAAGATGAAAAATTTAAACCGGACCGTTAGGGTTAGGCATGAAAACCCAGGAGTTAGGGTTAGGGTTAAGAAACCAGGTAAGGCTTAAGGATGTCAGGGTTTTTTTTTTGTCCAGTGGGAAAGGGGCTATAATGTCGTTTTTGGGCATTTGCTAAAACCAGTGATGCCTCTGTTTTTCTTGGACGGACAGTCTCACAAAATAAGATGTCCAAGCCATTATTAGCATTTGGGGAGAGGAGGCCAATCAGAGTGTGCTGGAAACCAAATGGTGGACCAGAAGATTACAGATGGCATGTTAACACCAGGTATAAATGGATTAATGTTTTTAAATTGCCGTGACCATTGGGAGAGCAGCCATCCATCATTTCTATGGCTGCTGTTGTCCAGCTGCAGATATGTAAAATCGGATCTTGCTTCCAGATAGATTCAGGCTGCTGATGATGATGCAAGGGAAAAAAACAGGTTCATGTTTTTATGAGCAGTCAAGGTTTTTCAATTTTCACTGAATTCAAACCCTCTGTGGCTCATTTTCACCAACGGAGTGTTTTTGACGCTTTCAGGAGAAACTGTGAAAGGTTACCTTTCCGGCAAGATCTTTGTGTTTGTGTGTGTTCGGTGTAGTTCAGGAGCTATACACATTTTATTTTGTCATTTTTTAAAAATAAAGACAGATTGGAAGTCATCATGACAAAGGGCTCGATAACAGACAGTGAATGGCTTATTAAGATGGAGGAGTAGTGGATTTTGGTCCAAAAAGACGAGTGTAGGGGGAACATTTAAAGAGGGAGAGGGAAGTGTGTTCTCCGTGTAGGAATAGAAGCGATTCTACATGCACACACAGACACAGACAGACACAGAAAGAGAAAGAATCAATAGAGGCATTTGGTCTATTATCATAAACACACAGTGTGTGTGTGTGTGTGTGTGTGTGTGTGTGTGTGTGTGTGTGTGTGTGTGTGTGTGTGGGAAGAGTGGTGTTTTCATCTCCAGATGGTTGACTGCGACTTGGCTGGTTGGTACAGAGAGTCAGAGAGAGAAAAGCAGGCAGAAGGCGTCTTTTCTACTTGAGCTCGACTAAATGTGTGTGTGTGTGTGCCATGTCTGCCAACCTGCCTGTGTGTGAATGTGTACATGCGTGTACATGTGTGTGTGATTGACCTTGAGGAAGGAGGCTCAGTTGGAGGAGAGAGGGATGAGGAGCCCCCCCTTTCACCTCCCTCACCCCCCCGCTGTGCCCCCCCCCCCCCCCCCCCGCATGGGTAAAGAACGACTGGCTTCTCATCCTCCTCCTGTCCTCTCTTTTCTTCTTCTTTCTTCTTCTTTTCTCTCCTCTTTTCTGCTTTTATCTACTCTGCCCTCCTTTCATGTGCATGTCCCCTCTTTTTTTCTCTCTTCTCCTTGTGTCCTTTACTCCTTCCTCTCCTCTCCCCTTCCCTTTCATCTCCTCACCTTGTTTCCTCTCCTCTCCTCATTTCTTATCCTCTCCTTCGTTTTTACATTTTGTTTCCTCCTCCTTTATCTCCTGTCCTTTTCTATATTTCCTCCATGTCTTTCCACTCCTCTACCCTTTCATCCTTTCATCTCCTCACCTTGTTTCCTCTCCTCCTTTATGTCCTCTCCTTTCACATTGTCCCCTTGTCCCCCTCTGCTTTCATGTTTTCTTGTCAACTCTTCTCCTCATTTATTCTCCTCTCCACCTTTATCCCCTGTCCTTTTCTATTTTCTCCACGTCTTCTCATCCTTCTCTCCCCTTTCATTTCTTCTCCTTGTTTCCTCTCCTCTCCTCGTTTATGTCCTCTCCTTTCATATTGTCTACTTGTATCCTCTCCTGTCATGTTTTCTTGTTCCTTTGTCTCTTAGTGTCTTGTCTCTCCCTTTCACGTATCCTTTCCTCTTCTCTTTTACCTCCTGTCCTTTTCTATTTTCTCCTCTCCTCTTTCATTTCTCCACCTTGTTTCCTCTCCTCTCCTCGTTTATGTCCTCTCCTTTCACGTTGACTACTTGTCTCCTCTCCTTTCATGTTTTCTCGTTCCCTCGTCTCTTCTCGTTTCTTCTCACTTCCTTTCATGAATTTGTTCCTCTCCTCCTTTATCTCCTGTCTTTTTCTATTTTCTCCATGTCGTTCCTTTCCTCTCTTCTCCTCTTTCACCTCCTCACCTTGTTTCATTTCCTGTCCTCCTGTATGTCCTCTCCTTAGCCATTGTCTCCTCTCCTCTACTTTCATGTCCTTGTCTCCTTTCCTGTCCCCTTCCCTCTTGTGTCCTCTCCTCTCACTTTTTTCTCTACTCTCTGCTCCTTTCCTCTTTCTCATTGTTTCCTTTCTCCCACTCCTCTTCTTGTTTCCTTTCCTCTTTTCATCTCCTCTCCTCTCCTCTCCCCATTGAATAACGATGGACTCCTCCAACAATCCCTTTCAGCTGCCAAGGTGCTCTGCATGAAAGAGAAGGAAAAAAAGAGAAAGAAACACAGACATGTCTAAAGAAAAGGAGAGCAGGGAATCAAATGCCAAACTAAAAGCTCTTTGAAAAGCTTTGGAGACTGCAGGATGTCCGGGGGGTAATTTAAAAAACCTGCCACGGGAAACGGTCAAAGAAGAAGGTGTGACAGTCTGTCTGCGATATGCTTCATATTCACAAAGGGTCCGAAAACAGCGCTTTGATTCCTTCACAACACTTGTATCAGCATGTTTCAGCATGTTACAGACTGTGTTTTCCTTCACGTGATTCGGTTTTGTTCTGTTGTCCTTTCAAATAATGCCATGGATGTGGACTCTTCACAGCGTGTTTGTTTGCTGCTTCACATTTTCTTTTTAGTGACTGTTGAAAGTGCACTTAACTCTCCTTAGTTGGAATTTCTATCTGTCTTTCTCTTCCACTCTGGCACTCTCATCCTCCCACAAAAATCACATGGTTCAGAGTAAGAGGGATGGTGTTTTACAGAAGAAACAACATTAAGCAACAGCATCTTTCATCCAGAACAACACTGAAACCATTCAACTAGTAAAAGCACTGAAAGATGTTGAATTTTACGGTCCTGATGCACCAAGCCAATCTAAAAAAAAACTCATTTGTGGTCAATTTTCTATTCTGTTTTGCCAGGAAATCAAACCAAAAAGACACAACAGATGCAGGCAAGCCTTAAAGCATGGGTAGGCAGAACATGTCACAAGTGACATGAGAGAGTGGAGCTTAGCACAACCGAACACTGATTTTTAGGCAACCAAAATATTATAATTAACTTTCAAGGACTGAAAACACACTGTGAAAGGGTTAAAGTTGTAAGATTGAAATGCAGACAACTCCCAAACCGGACAACGCAGTGGTAGCGAACTGTCAATCACAAGGTAGCCATGACCTAAAGCATCCCCTGCTTTATCGTCTGTTTCACTCTAAATGGGACCATAATTTACTAAATGAACATCATGCTATATTGAAGAAGACTTGAAACTAGCGATTGAGACCATAAACTCATGTTTACAATGTTTACTGAAGTAATGAATCAAGTGAGAAGTAGGGTCATTTTCTCATAGACGTCTGTGCAATCAGACTTCTTTTTGCAGCCAGAGGAGTCGCCCCCTGCTGGCTATTAGAAAGAATGCAAGTTTAAGGCACTTCTGCATTTGATCTGTAACAAGTGCAACAGGCCATATGTCGTACATGACATCATGACATGATAATAATCATTAAAAGTGTGCCCTGATTTCCACATTACATTACGAGTCGGCCCCGCGTTCACTACATCGTTGCGAGGGATCTCTTTTCAACCAAGGACCCGGCAAGGTCCCAGCACGGATTTGATTTTCTGCATTTTTTCTCATCCGTCAAAAGAGGGTTGTTTGACCACTCAGAGCCACCGTCCGTGCAAACGACATCATCCAAAATGGCACGATACAAACATTCACTTTGTCTCCCAGCACAAAGCACTTTACAATAAAGAAATGAAAGAATACAGAGATGCGGAATTTAAAGAAATATTAGACAGTAGGGATTGTGCTCTAGGCAGCTAAACGATAGCTTCTTAATGTCATTCTTTCATTAGTCCCGTTTTGGACTAGTGCTATCCATTGCATCCTTAATTTTGTTTTGTCTTGTATTGCAAATTTTCATGAGGAAGAGAATAATAAAACGCATTGGACTCAGTGTGCAAGGTTTCTGTGTTTTATATCAGATGACGGATAAAAAACCCTGCATACGAAACATAAGGACTCGATGTGCAAAGAATTTTACAATCCCTTTATGACAACAAATTTGAGGTCACCAGTTAAACACCTTGTCAAACTGTGAGGCAGCAGAGGCCCAGTGAATGAACAGACTGTGTAGTTTAGAATTAGACTACAGTGGCATTCGGATTACAGTTGAATAAATCACATGTTTTTATTTGTTAGAACTAGGTTTAAAAAAAAAAAAAAAGCAACAGCCCTGAAGCACGTTTGTAAGCATGTAGAGTCTGCAGACATTCATGGACATGAGCAGCTGATGAAATTTATGTCACACAGACCCTTACGGCCGTGCAGATATGGAAAGTATAATTTGCCCTTATAGTGCTGTGTCTGTGAAAGAAAAAAATCCGTGTGGAAAAATACATGTTGGTGACAATTGTAAGAGCTCAAGGGTCCCTTTTATATGTCCGACAGACTCAAAACTGGGAAAATGAGATCAAATACAATCAAAGCATTAAAGCTGCAGTGGGTAGAATAGGAGCAAATATGACTAAAAAAAGTTATTCTTATAAAACGTTTACTATATCCTGACAGTAGTGCACGAGACAGGTAATCTGAAAAAAATCATGTGCCTCTGTCTCCTCCTGTGCTCCTAATGGCATCTGCAAGATTTCACAGACCGGAGGAAAACAACCAATCAGAGCCAAGCTGGAGCCTTGTCGTCTCTGACCAGCTGTCAATCACTCGCAAACTCCGATCAAACGGTCAAACTATGCAGCGCTGATCAAATATGAATCAATATTCTGTTACTGTAATGCCTATTTCTTGCCTCAGATGTCTTCAGAAACATCTTGTAGTGTACTGTTTAGCTGTAGAGTGAGAAAGTTTGTGATCTGGCCGCCATGTTGAGATAAGTTGAGGAAATACCAAGCACCGCCCACCAGCCGGAGCAAACTTTCTCATTTTACAGCTAAACAGTACACTACAAGATGTTTCTGAAAACATTTGAGGAGAGAAATAGGCATTACAGTAACAGAATGTCAAATCATATTTGATCAGCGCTGCCTAGTTTGACCATTTGATCGGAGTTCGCAAGTGATTGACATTGACAGATGCCTCCGTTGAATGAACAGCCAAAAGGAACGCTCTCTCTCTCTGAAATGACCTGTGATTGGTCAAAGTCTCCCGTCAGATTTTTTAAAGCCTGAAAACAGAGCCATGAGGCGGTGCAGAAGTCTAGTTTTCTCTCAGAACACTTGAATGACAATATGATGAAAGGTTATTATGGAATTTTTGCCCAATGATGCCAAAAACATTCTGCCTACTGCAGGTTTAATAAATATCATAAAAGTGAATAGAGGGCGGTTCACTTCATTCAGTGACAAAACTACTACTCAGCAATACCCAACCCACCACTCATAATCGTATATGATATACTGTACGTCTTTTCAAAATGTTGTCACCTTGAAGGGTACCATACCGTGAAATTTGGGTCTTTGGCCCATAGATCACTCTCTCTCTCTCTCTCTCTCTCTCTCTCAAACAGTGGCAGCCTGTCAGAGGCTTTATTGTTTACACTCCACTATCTGCACATCACACATCTACTCAACTCGTACCAACATACCTGAAGTCACAGTTTCTCTCTTTGTCAGCCACAGATCTGCTGTATGATGTGAGTGTTAAGGGAATCCTGTGTGGGAGGAGCGTCAGTGCAACTCTTCAAACACCTCTTCCATACGAGGCACAGGGCGATGCTCAAATACTCTGATTTTGTCAGCTCCATCTATCTTCTCCTTGTTTCCGCTGTGACCTTTAAAAGAGTGGAAGAGGAGACACGAGAAGAAGCAAGAGGAGACCTTTATCAATGGAGTGTATCTTACAATTTTCTGCTAATTGTCTCCCTTAAAACTTGCTGTGAGTGTTCACTAACTAGACTGGCGTTCCCTGCTGTGTAAAAGCTGTTGTATCCCATTCATAGTATAAACAGCTCATCATTTATGATATCAAATCTGAAGTAGGGCTGTCAATCGATTCAAATATTTAATCGCGTTAATCACATGATTGTCCATAGTTAATTGTGATTATCGCAAATTAATACATTTTTTTATCTCTTCAAAATGTACCTTAAAGGGAGATTTGTCAAGTATTGAATGCTCTTATCAGCATGGGAGTGGGCAAATATGCTGCTTTATGCAAATGTATGTATATTTTTATTATTGGAAATCAATTAACAACACAAAACAATGACAAATATTGTCCAGAAACCCTCACAGGTACTGCATTTAGCATAAAAAATGTGCTCAAATCATAACATAGTAAACTGCAGCCCAACAGGCAGTAACAGCTGTCAGTGTGTCATTGTGTTGACTTGACTATGACTTGACCCAAACTGCATGTGATTATCATAAAGTGGGCATGTCTGTAAAGGGGAGACTTGTGGGTATCTATAGAACCCATTTTCATTCACATATCTTGAGGTCAGAGGTCAAGGGACCCCTTTGGAAATGGCCATGGTAGTTTTTCCTCACCAAAATTTAGCTTAAGTTTGGAGCGTTATTTAGACTCCTTCTCGACAAGCTAGCATGACATTGTTGATACCAATTGATTGATCCAATTGATCTACCAATTGATTCTACTCTTGTTATATAACGTCGTTGTGTTGGCTATACCCTTCCAGTCATCTGGTAAATGCTCGGTATGATATTAACCGGCACTACAAACTAGACATGCCAGAGAGGAGTGCAACTCAGCCCAGGCAGCTCACATTTTTGTTCCCTTAGTCTGAAGGTAGGATGTGCGGCCCGAAGATACTCGAGGGCTGTGCACCAGAGCAGCAGAGAAAGAGACCAACAACAATACGTTTTTACAATTTTCGTTTGCTATTTCATCATTGAATTCACTTCTGCAAATTTTTTAGGTGAGAAATCAACGGAAATTGATGGCGATTCATAGACAAGAGGCTTTTATTTCCCAGTTTAATGTTATTTACCATGAAGCATGGTAACTGAATAATATCTGTATCATGCTAAAAAACTAACAAAAATCCAATTAAAGTGACTTTACATTGGTTTCTCACACCTTACATCACCTATGAGTTTATTCGTGTACCGACAAGGAACTTTATTACTGCTTTGCATCCACAGAGAAGGAGCAGGCATCTCATTTTTCTGTCTGTGCATCCTAGTTTCTACATTTAACGTCTGAGCAGAGCGGCTCCTCATTTCCCCTGAGCAGAGACTGAGTGCATGCGGAGGAGGAGTGGGAGGCGAGAGGAGGCGAGAGGAGGCGAGCGGCGGAGAGGCCTAAGCAGGGCTATTTTTATGAGGCACATAATAAAGATATGGAGATGAAGCATCTATATGCTACCTGAGGACCTTCTCCCTGCTCCCAGTCTGGCCCGACAACCTCTTCTCTTGTTTCTGTTCTCTAGTTCCCGTTGAGGATAGAGAGAACATGCCGAGATGAATGAGAGTAATAACCCTACTGTCAGGAGAGAGAGAGAGAGAGAGAGAGAGAGAGAGAGAGAGAGAGAGAGCGATGGGGAGGGTCATGATGGTGTAAACACAGGAGCGAAAGCTTGCAGGTCTGCGCGTCTATTTTTACTACAGCACAGTGGGGTGGGGGTGGGGGTGGGGGGGCAGAGTATGGAGGGAGGGAAGAGGCAGCGGTATGAAAATGTGAGTTCTGCATTATTCATGGGCCCAGTAGAGGAGCATGGACAGCGACTGGGACACCTTTCACAGCCTGCACACACACAAACCCAGTCGCCAGAAAAAAAGTTGTTATTGTACCACGGGATACATTGAATGTCAACATTTGTTTCATAAACACGTTTCATATCAGCCTCGTATCACGCTTACAGGAACGCACAATGACAAGTCGTTAACTTCATGAAACGATCGGTTAGGTTTAGGCAACAAAACTATTTGGTTATGGTTGGAAAAAAGATGATGGTTTGTGTACAAAAAGCGGAAAAAGGTAACATAACAACTGTAACAACGTAAAGCAACAGCGTAATGTAACAACGTAACGCAACAATGTAACGCAACAATGTAACGTAACGCAACAATGTAACGTAACGCAACAATGTAACGTAACGCAACAACGTAACGTAACGCAACAACGTAACGTAACGCAACAACGTAACGTAACGCAACAACGTAACGCAACAACGTAACGCAACAACGTAACGCAACAGCGATCAGCTGCTCAGAGACGGCAGACTCCAGCTCGGCTCTGATTGGTTGTTTTCCTTCGGTCTGTGAAATCTTGCAAATGCGATTAAGCACCGGAGGACACCGGAGGACACAGAGGCACATGATTTTTTTTTTTTTCTTGATTACCTGTCTCATGTACTACTGTCAGGATACAGTGACCGTATTATAAAAACAACTTTTTTTTTAATCATATTTGCTCCATTTCTACCCACTGCAGCTTTAACTTTTCTGAACACCTCCATTCCTTCTTTCCTTCATCAAATGAGCTAAAACAGCGGTGTACTAATATTTTTACAATCTCAAACAATCTTGCCATTTTACCTCCACATAATGTGGGTCTTATATGCATCTCATATTTCACAGCAAGTTTATGGATTTATTCATATTAACATCTAATACTCCTTATGTGTCTTTGTATCACTGTCCTGCGCCGTGTGTGTTTGTTCGTGGATGCCATATTATTTACATGGATGAATGACCTTCACAGGGTCGTGTCACGCTCAGTAAAACCCTCTGTGCTGTAACTGTGCACAGTTTTTCAGCCCTCTACTCCCTCTTTCAGACAGGCAAGAATATCATGTTTCCTCACGATGGAACTTTTAGAATCACAACAGCTTTACGTTACACACTGAAGTCTTACAAACTCACATGACAGTGAGGTTCAGCAGTGGGTTTGTGGTATAAATAGGCTCTGCCTGCTTATGTGATGTATTAAATATACTCCAGGGTGTCATGAAAATAAACAAAAGGACAGTACTGAACTGGGAGACATTATCCAGACTACAGAGGTAAGAGTACTGATACATCTCCAAAGGAAAATTATTCTTGAAATCTGTCAGTTCCTGGAAAACAGTGAAACTACTACTGATAAAGTCATCACTAAATGTGAACATACAACCCCCGTAATAAGGCATATTGTCGTTTTTACACTTTGCTTTTATTCAGATTAAAGGTGCAATGTGTAAGATCTGGCTATGCTGTAATGATGGATATATTGGCTGTAATTCATCAATTTTATTATCTTATAATACACCTATGAGCTTTATGCTGTAAGCCTGTCTGTAGTGGATGTATTAACGCCTCTCTTGGCAAGTAGTGGCACGACATAAACAGAATTTAACGTAGTTGTAGGCTATTTACTAACACTCAGGGCAAAAGCACAGAAACAAATGATTTAAAAAATGAGAACGTTTGTGACCCGGCCACCATGTTGGGATCAGTTGAGGAAATACCAAGCACCGCCCAACAGCCGGAGCAAACTTTCTAATTTTACAGCTAAACAGTAGACTACGAGATGTTTCTGAAAACATTTGAGGCGAGAAATAGGCATTACAGTAACAGAATATTGATTCATATTTGATCAGCGCTGACTAGTTTGACCGCTTGACCGGAGTTCCTCGAGTGATTGACAGCTGACTCCTTTGAATTAACAGCTAATAGGAACGCTCTCTAGTATTCTCTCAGAACACTTGAATTACAATATGCTGAAAGGTTATTATGGAATTTTTGCCCAATGATGCCAAAAACATTCTGCCTACCCCCCGCTTTCACAACACAAAATACACTTTTGAAAGTTTACCTTTCTACCTTGTGAAGTTCCTCTTCATCTGTATTCCCTGTTCCTCCACTCTCGCACCACCTGGCACAGAGTTATGAATTTATTTCATCCTGTAATGGGACTTTTCATGATTCATTGGTGGCTGTGGTGAAACTGTGGCGTTGCGCCACCTGTCCCCTCACCTCTCCACTTAGCTCAGCTCACCTCCATTCGACCCTGGGACCTGAGCCGACAGCAGCAGTGTCCTGCGGAGACACACAGAAGACAGAGAGACAGAGACCGAGGCAGAGACAGAGGAGAGATAAACAGGGAGTATGTGAAATCTATCTGCAGCCGCTCGGCTGTTGGCCAGGATGCTGCTGCTGTAACATCCTTAATCTGACTGGCAAGGCCTGATGCTGATCTGACAGCTCCTGCTGATGTACTGTGGAGAGAAGAGATGGGAGCTACACACACACACACACTCACACACACACATACACACACTTTGTTGCAGCTCCCCCAATTCCCAAAGACATTTCAGGATTTTGGGATGTTATACTAAAATCCAGGAGTGGCATTAATTGATGCTTTACAATGGTGGAAGGAGTATTCCAAGTGAAGCGACAAAATATGCTGTTCGTAAAACTGCCCTTTGGGAAGTATTTTCTGATCTGACATTTCCATCGACATCATCTGTCTGTGCCGTCCAAAAGCGTTGTAAATTACTACTGGAAAAATAAATCAGTTTTATGATGTGACAACACTATGGCTAAAGGGATAGTTCAGGTGTATTGAAGTGGGGTTGTATGAGGTACTTATCCATAGTAGGTATATTACTTACAGTAGATGGCGTTTGGCACGCCCCCAGCATCGAGAAATAGACAGGAGCAACGGCACCGAAGCAAAGCAGTACAGTACTGTGGATGGGGGCGGCAGAAAAAAATATTTTAGCCACCTAAAAAAAAGGCTCGACTAAAAAAATGTATATCCGTTTAAATGTACGCTATATTTGGAATATTTTCCGATGGCGAACTGAACTGAAAGTGAAACCTAACTATACTGTTTTTGTCATCTGAGCCTGCTGGGTTTGGAGAGAGCATACATAAGTTTCACTTTCAGTTCCCCGCCGGAAAGGAGGAGGAAAGGGCTGTCTGACAGCAAGATAAAGCGGTGAAAATATTCTAAATATAACGTACACTTAAATGGATATATATGTTATTTAGGCGAGCCTTTGGCTAAAATACGTTTTCCTGCCGTCCCCGTCCACAGCACTCTATTGCTTTGCTTCGGTGTTGATACTCCTGTCTGCTTCTCCAAGCTGGGGACGTTCCGACCATCATCTACTGTAGGTAATACACCTACTATACATCAGACTGGAATTTTGACAATTTTTTACGCATTCATCACTTGTTAAACAAAATGTTTATTTTATACACGTCTAATACTTATTTTGTGATCTTTCCTGAACCTGAGCGTTGGCTATACCTTAATAAATTAAGGTTGATCGCCGTCATGTCCCTTCAGTTTTCCCCCGTCCAACAAAAGGAGCGCAGCCTCAGCGATGACGCCATGCTGGTCTGGTGTATAGCTTGGAGCCATAAAGACCCTCTATTATATCCTTGTTAGGACACAGCAGGGGAACAAACCGGAGATCAGCATTTTTGGGATTTATTGTTGGTGCTACCAACTACACAGCAACTCTTGGGCATAGCGTTATTACTATTACCGGTTTATTTAAAGTAGAAGTTTGGAGACATGTTTCAACTTCTTCTCTAAACGCTGTTACCGTCTACGAAGAACTGCGTATTGCCAGTCTGATATATGGATAAGTAGCTCATACAACCCCACTTCAAACACCCAAATATATCCCTTTAAGGTTTGGGCACACAAGTAAAACTGCTATGCTAAAAGTCCTGCAATCAAAATTTCAAAAGTACATATATACGTACAATGCACAATATTTATAAGCCAGTTATATGTTTTGTTTAGTCAAAAAAAACTCAGGCAGAGCCACTGAGAAGGGATTCCTCTCCCTGGACGGAGAGACATGCAAACGATGTTGTGTGTGTAGAATAACCAACAATAATAAAATTACAGTATAGACATTCCAAATGACAAAAAATATGCATAGATAGATGGATGCAAACATAAGTGATGAACAATGATTTCATGGCTTATGCAGTGATTTTTTTTTTTATCTTTGTGTCACTTACCAGCGTAACATTCTGGGTAATGAAGCTAATGAGCTTCGAAAGAACAGGCGCCGTTGTTCTGACAGTCCCAGGTGATCACACACACACACACACACACACGGGAATAGTGTTCCTGGAACAGTATATGATTGGAAGGGGGCTTAGTGACAGGCAATTTATAATAAAAACACTATAAAGAATAATTTACATGACTTTTTAAGTTCAAGCTACCAGGTCTGATCTCTCGTCACCTGAGCTTCTCCACCAGAGCAGTTTGGGAACTAAGTGCATTTCTCAAAGGCACCTTCACCTCTCCGACCTTTAGAGCAAACATGTCGTCTGACATGCGACGACAGTTTTGACGTGAAGGTGACACGTCGTCATGCACCGGCTCTGCACCTGCTCACTGATGAGCGTGCTGCACATCACTGACGCTTGGAAAAATGCATTGGAGCTGATCGTCAGAGCGGAGAGCAGACATGTAGTATCTTCTGTTCATCTGAGTATATCTTCATCAGTTTACCTGATCTTTCTGTCAGGTTGGCCAGCTTTCTCCTGTATTGTCATTGTTGTATGAAGGAGACAAACTCTCTTCATCATCTCCCTTTTTACTCCTCAAAATTAGGGCTGTCAATCAGTTATAATATTTAATCGCAATTAATCGCATGATTGTCCGCGATCAATCGCAAATTAATCCCACATTTTTTATCCATTTGAAATCTACTTAAAGGGATATTTGTCAAGTACTTAATAATCTTATCAACATGGGAGTGGGCAAATATGCTGCTTTATGCAAACGTATTTGACACAAAGTGGTCATGTCTGTAAAGGGGAGACTTGTTGGTACCCAGAGAACCCATTTTCATTCACTTATCTTGAGGTCAGAGGTCAAGGGACCCCTTTGGAAATGGCCATGCCAGTTTTTCCTCGCCAAAATGTAGTGAAACTTCTTAGCGTTATTTAACCTCCTTTGTGGCAAGCTAGTATGGTTGGTACCAAGGGATTCCTTTCTAGTTTACTTTGATTCCAGTATCTTTACTCTAGTTTTAAAACTGAGGCCACTGCAACCCCCGAAAGATTGATTGCGTTAAATTGTGTTGTGTTAAAGAAACTAGTGGTGTTAAAATGACTTTGCGTTATTATCGCGTTGACAGCCCTACAGCAAATATGACAAAATAGGTTTCTAAAATATATTACCCACCCTAGGTTTAAGTACATGAAAACACAGTCATTCACATAGCCTACCTTTATCTGTCTGAATAGGACCCATCAACATTCATGCTCCCACAGTCCATGAAACGGTCTTCAGTCATAATAATATAGTATTATAACTGAACACCGTTATAATAACTAGAATTAATGGCAACTTTGCGAGAGAGCGCAAAACATAGATGGCCAATTAACCGTATAAATAAGGATTAGGAAACTGTGTTTTACTGTGTTTTTCTGTAAGACAAAATCAAATACAAGCTACTGATAATCTTACATAAAGCAGACACAAAACAAAATTATGCATAATCAGTACTGACAGTCTCACAGCCCTTTGATCCTTTTTCTGTCCTGTGTGTGTGTGTGTGTGTGTGACTGGAATAGCAGGTGACTTGTTTTGGTGCTGAGCCCCATATGTGCTACGTAGAGGGGAACACATGTGTGTGTGTGTGTGTGTGTGTGTGTGTTTGTCTAGCTAATCATGTGTGGCTGAGTGCACTCAACAACAACAACACCCCATCACCAGACAGACAGGCTGGCCGGCAGGGACCCCTGTCCACCATCTGTGTGTGTGTGTGTGTGCGTCTGTGTCATTCACACACACACACACACACACACACACACACACACACACACAAAGACTGGTGGTAGTGATGGTCTGGTCTCCACCTGTCCCCCCTGTCATTACCCAGGAGGTGATGGAGGGGAACAGAGAGAGAGAGAGAGACGAGGGAGGATGAAGAGAAGGAGGTGGGAAAGGGGGGAGAAAACAGGAGAGATAAACAGAAAAAGAAAAGAGACAGAAAGAGCAGAGACCTCAGTGTGACATAGTCGCAGGTGAACGAACCAGAATGAGACATTGAGAGACTGCAGAAAAGACCTGACATGACAGACACAGAGAGACAGGATGAGAACGGACAGACGGAGATGGGGATGGTGAGGGAAAGGACAGATCAAAGAGGAACGGTGAAAGTAGAGAGGAGGAAAGAAAAGGTGAGTGGTTCTGAAATAGATGAAGAGGCCCGACAGTCTGTTAAAGTGAAAAATGAAAAAGTAGAGGAACAGAGCAAGGGCTGGTGTTCAGACAGAAAGCTGTGAAATGTGACAAAAGTTAAGCTGAAAGTGAATATAGAGTAATATAAAGAAAATATAAATACCTGCAACCTTTAATTTTATAGTGAGTCTCATTAAACTTAGATATATGCCAAAGAAAATGGTAAAATTAACCAGTAAATGGTAAGTAATTACACCAGAAACTAAGTAGACAAATGCTTAGAAAACAGCTGCATAAAAATATCTTACCCAGTGGCATAATCATGGAGACATTGCATTTATGTTACTCTTGATTCAAATACTGTTCCTGATCGTATTCTCAACGGTTCGTATGATATCTTACAAAAAAAGTTATTCCTCCTTTTTCGCTCGTTTTCCTACAAATGTCCAGCAATACGTCTCAATTTCCGTTTCTTTACATGGATACAGTCTTTTCAAAGTAAACGTTTGTCTTCACAGGAAACTTCCTTAGGTTTAGGCAATAATACTACTTAGTTAGGCTTTGGAAAATAGCATAGTTTGGCTTAAAATAACTCTGGAAGTGATGTTACTTAAGTACATCAGTTACGTGACAAATAAATCAACATTGACTTCTGGTTTCACACGGGACACGAACGCCGGTCTCCTGGGCGGAAGTCCGGTGATTTTTGACCCCACCCATCCACCCCGACCTCCTCCCTACTTGGCATTCGTCGCTCTTAATCCTTACTGGCTCACGATTACGTGAATTTTTCTCTCTGACATGAGAAGCATATTAGTTTCCCTTAATGCCTGTTATAACTGACCACGGTAGGATTAAACAAATACACTATCTCTAATATAAATGAGATGATAATAAAGTGTTTTCTCTCTGGATATCACTGCTGCCGGACTCTGTATCTTTGGTGGAGGGCACACATCACAGAAGTGAATATGGTTCTTACATATTGGTGTGATGAAGCAGTTCATCGTCCATCTGTTTTGTGTTTAACTCCCTCCATCTGGTGCAGCAATGCGCTTACAGAACAGCTAATTCATTGTTTCCTCTTATTCGATGTTGCTCCGCTCCTAGATCCATTTTACAGTGATACAACAACAAAAATATTAATCAATTTTTATTCTGACTTTGACCACAGTAATGACCACTGAGGTTTGGCTGTGGGTACAAATATGATCCTGATTATTTTAGGTTGACATGGCTAAAACAATCATCTGGTACCCTGGAAAACATAATGGGGCCCTATTTAAAGGATCTATAGCATATGGTCTAAAGTACATGGTGCAAGTGGATTTAGGGCGTGTCCGGCTCCACTTTTGCTAGTTAAGCGGCACATAATCTGGGTGCAAAGTAAGGCACAAGGGGCAAAGGGGTTGTATTTAGTCTCTTAACAGGAATAACAGGAATTAAACCAATCAGAGTGTCATCTCCCATTCCCTTTAAAAGCCAGGTGCACCTGCACATTGGCACATTGCTACTTAAAAGGCAGATTCAGCAAATTGGAGAAGCGAGCGATTTTTGTGCACAAAGTGAAAGTGTATGAGCAGATGTATGTGGTGCTTGGCCAGTGGACCCTCTGCCTCCGCCTTCTCCCAATCCTCTGTCCCATCAACAACTCCATTTGACTGCATATGAGCAAATTAACCGATAATCTATTTAACCAGTGCAGGCGGCACGAGTGGGGGGGCAACATTCATTATATGATAATAAGCACTAGCCTAAATATGATAAACATGTATTAATAAATAATGAAAACTCTATTGCTTTCCGATGCGATGGACCAGCTGTGCGGAATGCATTACACACAGGCTTGCATCCATGTAACGCACGGGTCCATTAGCCTCTTTCCCTTTAGGGAAAGAGGGCCCGCAAACTTTGAAGTAGCCTACGTTTACACTGGTACACACAGAGGGATGAGGAGAGAAGACGCCACAGAGGCCACGTGACCACCGTGATCTCACGCAGGTTGAACAAGTACATTTGCTACTTACACAAGGTGGGCGCTGGGTGTGAAAATGACAACTGTGTCGGTCTGAACCTAGCAATGACAGTTGCGCCGCGCTGTGCGCCGCTTTTCGCTGGGTGTAAGATGGGGCACATTATGTTTTCTAGAATAATATAAGAACTAAGAAGAAGGTTTTTCTTTTAAATATTGTAATTTGTAACATTTGTTAATTTGTCATAGGAGAACCTGGCAGTTGAGGAAAGATAAATGGATGCGATGAGTAGTATCATTTGTTTTATAATAATTACAATCAAACATTAAGGGCATCAAAGTGTACACGTGTACCAAATTTAATGTTTGTACAGAAATGAGAGCAGTTTTTCTTTCATTTTACAGTTTTGCTTAAGTTTTAGGTTTAAAACTTGAACTCATGTGAACTCCTGTTGTGTTCTGTGTTGTGGAGCTTGAGGGTTAACACAGGGTTAAATCACGTTTTTAAAGGGCAAGCTTGAAAACAAGCACACACGCACACACGCACACACACACACACACACACACGCACATTTTTACAAATTTCCAGGAACCTCCCATCCCTCAGGCTCACCCCAATTCAGATGTCATAATGTCTATTCTCCCCGGATCAAAGGGAGGTCACGTTAATTAGCCAATTTCACACTCATCTGCTAGCATACACACACATACACACACATACACACACACATACACACACACACATGCTCCGCTGTCACACAGACATGTTAATTAACGACCTCAGACCACAGCACTGAGAACCAATCAGAGCTCGTCATCAAGGGTTACAGGCCTGTTTATGATGAACTGTTGAAGTCTGACTGTTGATCTGTTGTGACTGTCTGACTTTCACATGTACAGTATTCTGAGGTATACATGTACATACGTGAACTAAAATGTTTCACAGGGTATCCAAACATATAATCAAGACGATAACAGATGAATGTTTTTTCCGTCTACGCTGTACGGTGGCCAACAAGGGCAAACACGCTACAACGGCCCCAAAAACATTTCCATTAGGAGAAACGTGCAGCAGCTTCAGAAATGATGCCAATTCAAAAACGCATGTGAAAATCCAAAACAATTACAACAATGGAAACAGGCTGCAAATGAAAAATAAAAAAAATGTGCTGCAGAAAGCCATATCAAATACATTAACAGCAAACGCTGCAAATACAGAAACAACGCAAAGTCAAAAACACACAAACCCTGAAAACAAATGCAGCAGAAGAAGGCAACATATTAAGTCAACACAACGGAAGTTCTCCAGGCCGCTACGTGGAAAAGCTTGATTTTTTTTATTGTTTTTGAAGCGGGAAGAGAAGTAGAGTAAAGAGGCAACATAAAAAGGTATGTATTCTTTTTTACATTTGGCCTGCGTCTTTCGTCTGTCATTTGTATATCCGCAGTCACAAACGTCACGAAAAAACACGTGACAATCGACACGTAACAAATCTCATTAATGTAATTTACAAAGCAAAACGCCAGTCTTGAACACCGGTCTCTTGGTTAAAAGTCTGGTGTTTGTTGGAGTGTTTATTTGTCACAAGTGTTTATTAAACGTGTCTCCATGACTTTTTACATTATATTTCTTTTTTCTTCGGGAATTTTCCAACTAACACCGTTAATTCTTCCTGCCCATTGTCCGCCATATTTGTTTTCACTAAAGTCACGTCTGATCGCCAGATTTCGTGCCAGATTTAGTTGTTTTTTTTGACTCGTTGCTCTCCACACACTATAGGAACAAAACTGTTAAATTTAACATAACATGTCGTTAAGTGTGAGGTCTCTCGCATTTTCAAAATCTTCTAAGATTTGAAAAATATTTTCGTGTGGGCCAGCCTTTAAGACTGAACCAACTATAAAACAGCCTTGAAAAATTATGTAAAATCCTTTCAGCTTATGACAAAGTCTTCTGTATTTTTCCAATATTTTTCAGACAGTAGGTATTCCTGGTGTCTGTTTACACATGTGCATATGAAAGACTCTGGAGATTTTGGCCATCTGTGCGTGTTTGTGCATTTCTTGCGTCTCTGCATGATCCACACCTGGTTACCACCCACCCCCCCCCACACACACACACACACACACACACACACTCACACACACACATACACACACACAAACACACACAATCTCAGTCTATGAGTCAGTGCACCTGCATAGACACACACATATAGAGAAGACAAAAACGTCAAAATCATGCCTGACGTGCAGGCTCAACTGTTGTTTTTAAAAATTAATTTAAAATGAACACTATTATTTTTTATTCAAATATTCTTAGATTGAAGCTGATATTTTCTGCCCGTGCTCAACATGTTTCACCATTTTCATGGCCCAGAATGACAACTAATGTACAGAAAAGGTCCAATTATCCTTTGGTGTGAGTGGGATCAAGTCCACATGAAAAAGGTCAAATTGCTTTTAGGCTACATCAATAAACATCACATTTCTAACAGAATCTGCAGCAGCCGATCTCTACTGACACGCACACACTCCCCCAATTTCAGCACAGGCAACTTGACAGAGAAATTCCCCAAATCCAAAAACCTATGTGGGCTTGACAAAAACATCACTTTAACTTGGCCTCATTTCTATATTGAATCCGGCAGATATGATTTTTATCTCTCCAGGTTTGTCGAAATGCTTAAAAGGTCCTTGATTCTCCTTTGAATTCATTTCTCAAGTAGCTGCCTTAATATTGACATCTCAAGGCGATGCAGAAGGATTCATTTTGAAATAAATCAATATATGATGGCAGTCTGGGCCCTGATACGGTGTTTAATGCAGCCAAATATAAACTACAGCCCGAGGCATATATATACTAAAGGCAGTGGGTCCCAATGCGGGGGTCGGGTCGGGACCCCCTGAGGGTTTGCGAGATAAATCTGATGGGTCGTGAGAAGATAAATAAACAGAAGAAGAAAAACATTTCTTCTATACAAGATTAAGTTTTTCTTTCTCCAATCGGTTTTATTTTCCTTGTTGAATATTGGAGAGTTTTACCTCTTCAGCAACAAACTAACTGATCGCTGCAGCGGTAGACCAGCAACTCCTCTGTTCTGCCAGGTAAAATTACAGTTTTTGTGATTTTTTAATTGTGATTAATCACATGATTGTCCAGTTTGAAGAAACACCATCTGCATGTAGACGGTGCGGCTTGGACACATCATCAGTGATGAACCCAGGATGTCATCGGGTGTTTCGGGTCTTTGATCATCAGACACCCTCACCTGGGTGAGCCAACCGGGGATTATAAGTCCCCGGCTTGTGTCCAAGCGGCACGCTATGCCATGGGTCCCCCCTCTTGATCCACAACCACCTTGAAGCTTTTTCTGCAGCTTCAGTGATGTCCCTGGTGGCTTTCCTCTCTTGCAACCCTCTAATACCAAGGAGCCTGAGTGCCCGGTGTAGAGACTGCCCTGGAAATCCCCTGCAGCACACCTCGATAGGCTCACAGCGGGCTTTCCACCCACTCCCTCTGCAGGCCTCAAGGTATTTGGCCTTCTTTCACTCATGGGCCTCCTCTTTGCGGTGTTCCCAGGGGACTGTAAGTTCCAAGAGCACCACTTGCTTTGAACAGTCAGATGTTAAGACCAAGTCTGGCCTAAGTGTGTCGTTCTTGCTATGTGCCCTGGAAACTTCTGCTGTCTCTCAAGGTCCACTTTCAGCTGCCAGTCACGAGTCGAGGCTAGCAGCCCAGTTGAGGTCTTCCGCTCTGCCTGAGGTTTCTCCCCTGCCCTGACGAAGGCGATGTTGTGCCTTGCTGGGAGTGCTGATGTTTGCTCTGTTGGATTCCAGTGCAGATGGTGTCCGCTACTGCCATCAACACCTGGTCATGGCGCCATGTGTACCGCCCCTCTCCAAGGGCTTTCTGGCAGCAGCTTAGGATGTGCTTCAGGGAACCTGCAGGCACAGCGGGCATGCTGGCGTATCTGCAAGACCCCAACTATGCTACTTGGATGGGCTTGGGAGGACATCGTACACCGACTGAATCAGAAATTTGAGTCTTGCTGGTTCTGTCCAGGTGATCTTCCGGGCGGATGCATGGTCCCAGTTAGTGCAAGCTCCTTGCTGACGCATGGCCACTGTCCTACTGCGGCGCTCCTCCCCCGCCTCTGCCCGGATCTCACCCTATAGTTAATTGCGATTAATTGCAAATTAATCACACAATTTGTATCTGTTGGGAGAATTGTCAAGTATTTAATACGCTTATCAACATGGGAGTGGGAAAATATGATTGCTCTATGCAAATGTATGTATATATTCATTGTAAATCAATTAACAACACAAAACAATGTAAAATATTGTCCAGAAACCCTCACAGGTACTGCATTTAGAATAAAACAATATGATCAAATCATAACATGGCAAACTGCAGCCCAACAGGCAACAACAGCTGTCAGTGTGTCAGTGTGCTGACTTGACTATTATTTGCCTCAAACTGCATGTGATTATCATAAAGTGGGCATGTCTGTAAAGGGGAGACTCGCGGGTACCCATAGCACCCATTTTCATTCACATATCTTGAGGTCAGAGGTCAAGGGAACCCTTTTGAAAATGGCCATGACAGTTTTTCCTCACCAAAATTTAGCTTAAGTCTGGAGGGTTATGTAGCCTCTTTTGTGACAAGCTAGTATGACATGGTTGGTACCAATGTTTCATATGATACCAGCATCTTCACTCTCGCTTTAAAACTGAGCCCGCTACAACCTAAAAATTGCACATTGTGTTAATGCGTTAAAGAAATTAGTGGCGTTAAAACAAATTTGCGTTAACACTTTATTGTGATGTTAACCTTGACAGCCCTTGTAAACATATAATCCCATTTAAAAAAAAAAAAAAAAGCTTTGATTAGCTTACTTTGGTAACCTACGTCACTGCTCTTTGCTAATGGCTGAGTGGGAGTTTCCATTTGAAAAAAAAAAAACGTTAAAGAACGCAGATGGTCCCGCCCTTTAACATTTATGGTTTTGAGTTTAATGTCTCGAGAACGTTTGGTTGGATTGCCACGACATTTTGTACAGAAATTCATGGTCTCCTCAGGTTGATCCATTAACTTCTCATTTGGCACCATCATCTTCAATCAACTTCATCAAACTTAAATTTAATACGCTAAACTAACATGGTGAACATTTCACCTGCTAAACATCAGCATGTTAGCATTGTCATTATGAGCGTGTTAGCATGCTGACTTTTGAGCATTTAGCTTAAAGCACACTGTGCGTAAGTACAGCCAGACTGAGCCGCTAGCATGGTTGTAGACTCTTGTTCTTGTTTTCATTATCAGTTCATCTTTTATTATAAAATGTCAGAAAACAGAGAAAACTGACATCTTCCATTTTTTTTTTGGTCCAACCAACAGTCCCAAATCCAAAGATATTTAATTCACAATTATACAAAACAGAGAAAAACTACAAATCTAAAGCTGTGAGAAGCCTGATGAATTACAAATAGTTAATCAAGTATCAAAATTCTTGCCAATTAAATTTCCTTTCCCTCAAATGATCAATTAATCAACCACTTTACACGACACTACCTGTCCATGTGGAGTCGTATTAGATTATAATGAACATTTTTTAAATAATTCCACATTTCTCCTGAAAACTAGTTATTCCTTCAGTTTTATCGTCTTGTGGTTTGATCCCTGATGCTCTGCCTGTGAGACACATGCCTTTATAAAGACACTGAATAAAACATTGAATAATATCTACTGATATTGAGGGCTTCCATCCCCAAACATGAAATTGTTATGGGACTATAAAAGCTCACATCAACCTAACCCCTCCTCTTTGTGCAAAGATGAAGCCCTGCTGCTGAATTCCAGGCATGCTCTCTCATTGATCCTGCCTGCTCTGCTCTGCTCTGTCTTCACTCATATTGCTGTGTTAAATTGAGTATAAATGGATGGCACGGCGTTGTAGCATAAAAGGTCAGAGGTCAAACCCTCAGGATCCTAAAAAGCCTCAAGCAGCTGCTACTCCCCTTGACCTAGGGACCTTGATGAAAGAGGCTCGGAGGGTGGAGAGAAAAGGAGGAGGACGAAGGAGGGCAAATGGAAGAGTGAAGAGACTGATGGATTTAGTAATGCACAAACACAAAAACACAGTACGCCTCTCTCTCTCCCCGTGAACACATTATGACTGTGTACATAATAACGCAGGCACATTTTAGAATGATTCTTTTTCTCTTTGGCCTTCAATCAACACACTGCCAGCAGATTCCACCCTCGAGCTTTTCAAAAAAGCTCCTCACCGTGAATACACTGATGGCCTCGCTTTTCAATGGGCAGAACAGAACTTTTTAAAAACACGGTTGAAAGGCTGTGAACCTCCAGATCAACACACTCATGGTTATATCAGAGCGAAAAACATTGACTACGAATATAAGAGACAAGATAGAAACCAGGGCCTCCACTATACTGTTTGCTGTGCCACTTAAACATCACAACACTTATACTGAATGCTGACAGTGAACGTAAAGTAGCTACTAATGCAGAATCATCACATATAAACGTACAGAAAATTGACTTAGGAATTCCATTATCAAGAGTACACACACACACACACACACACACACACACAAACACACACACACGCACGCACACACACACACACACACACACACACACACACACACACACACACACGCACGCACGCACGCACGCACGCACACACACACACACAGACACACACACACACACACACACACACACACACACACGCACACACACACACACGCAAACACACACACACACACACACAAACACACACACACACACACACAGACACACACACAAACACATACACACACATATATATTTGGGCTGTCAAAGTTCACGCACTAATAACATGATAACATGAAATCCTTTTAACGCCACTAATTTTTTTATTGCAATAATCTTTCAGAAGTTGTAGTATAGTAGTTTTAAAGCTATAGAGAAAATACTGGTATCATATGAAACTAGATTACCGAAGGGATCCATTGGTACCAACCATACTCGTCATACTAGCTTGAATTAGCGCTACATTTTGGGGAGGAAAAACTGGCATGGTCATTTTCAAAGGGGTCCCTTGACCTCTGACCTCAAGATATGTGAATGAAAATGGGTTCTATGGGTACCCACGAGTCTCCCCTTTACAGACATGCCCACTTTATGATAATCACATGCAGTTTAGGGCAAGTCATAGTCAAATCAGCACACTGACACACTGACAGCTGTTGTTGCCTGTTGGGCTGCAGTTTGCCATGTTATGATTTGAGCATATTTTTTATGCTAAATGCAGTACCTGTGAGGGTTTCTGGACAATATTTGTTATTGTTTTGTGTTGTTAATTGATTTCCAATAATAAATATATACTGTACATACATTTCCATAAAGAAAGCATATTTTCCCACTACCATGTTGATAACAGTATTAAATACTTGACGAATCTCCCTTTAAGGTACATTTTGAACAGATAAAAAAGGTGCGATTAATCATGATTAACCATGGACCATCATGCGATTAATCAAGATTAAATATTTTAATTGATTGGCAGCCCTAATATATATATACATACACACACACACAAACACACACACATATATTAACATAACTGCTAACATCCTGTGGCACACAGTGCATTCGGTCTGTCCGTTATCTGCTGCAAAAGCTCAATTTTTCCAACGTACTCGAGGCAAAAAAAAACGGAAGGAGGAGTTTTGCAAACAGATCGGAGATCACAGAGGTTTCCATAGGAATGAATGCACTTCTGGTTAACTCGCATACGTGCACAGAGCTATGTGGAAATGAGGCGGCATTGTTTTCTGGCCCTCAATCCTCAACTTTTACTGTTCTGGTTCACTCTCACTTCTTATAGCGTCATTTTTGGTCACAGCACTCAGTGGAAAGGCTGCAAAATTAAACCGTACACTACCTATTCTGCATCAAACAGCAAATAGACTAAGTTAGCCAATGGCCAGTAAACAAAGTGGAGTATTTAGCTGCTAAAGAGTCTGATATTTCCCTCAGGAGGAAAACAGAGCTACAGTAAAAGAAAAGTGAAAACTGGACTTTCATCAGGTCGCCAGAAACATGACTCTGAATGCATGCTAATGTTGCACCATATAGGCTTGATGTGTAAATAGGTAACTATGCTAACATGTTTGCCATATAGGCTATGGTCATAGTGGTCAAAAACAAAACAGCTATTGCACGTTTAAAGTGATTACAAGAGGCAATGGTTAAGGAACAGGCTTACAGTTTGTCAACCTGAAGGAAACAGGCAAGCACATCCAGCAGGCAGGTTTACAGTACAGGTAACAGGATACTGACACGCAGGAATGTCTGGAAAGTTACGCAACGGAAACATCCTAGCTTTAATGTACAGGGGCAAAAGAGCAGGTATTTATACTGGAGGAGTTAATGAGGTAATACGGGGCAGGTGTGCAGGTGGGTGTGGAGATGAGGTGACTGGGAAAGGTGGGAACACACTGAGGGCATATGGAGGACAGACATATGTGGAAAGATGCTGAGGGAACATAGTGAGTCAGACCGAGTAGACCCAGTGCATGTCTGGTTCTACCGCACCAACTCTGTCTCCTAGAAATCACATTCATATGCAAGGAGGAAAATGTAATTGTTGTCGGGAATATGTTGTACTTGATTCCTGTTACTTTCTTTAATCGTATCTAAGTGCTTTGAGTGCCCGAACCTAATGATAAAAACAGTAATCATGCCACGAGCAAATATTGTCGGGAATACAAATGGAATATGTTGTCAATCAGCATTTACTGATATATGTTGAGTATGAGCATTTCTACATTTTAAATGTCCTCATTATGTCGATAAAAAAAACATAATTCAGGCTGCATCACATTTCTTCCTGTTTGCTGTTGCAAACTAAGAGTATATAAATGCAGTTTCTAGGAAGGGTTGACTGCACAGTATAGAGTCAGGAATGCCAACATCCCGACTCGTCATATTATGATGCTTTGTCAGACCCCTCGGCGTCACTTTTCGGTCGCAGTAAACACGTGATTAATGTTGTGAATTAAACAAAAACACTTTCTTAGGATTTGGCAATAAAACTACTATAGTTAGGTTTGGGAAAAAAGAGCATGGTTGGGCTTAAAATGACTACGTTTCTAAAGTGCAAATGTGACTTGACATTGTGAACACGGGACACGAACAAACAGCTGATTGCAAAGTGAAAATGAATATTAAGGCACGGGACACAAACGACGGTTTCCTGGATAAAAGCTCTGTGTTGTTGGGCCCATCCATCTCCCCTTCTGCCCGCCCTGTGTGTGTCTTTCGCTCTTTAAACAACGTTACCACAGCACTTTCTCTGTTCCCTGTTACAAATGGATGAGTTTATATTGTAGTCAATGGAAAGCCTGGTGATTCTCCTACAGTATACCGCCGCAAAAGGGTGCCTTGTGTGGTGGTATAGAACGCTGACGGTCATGACAAAGCGTCAGTATTTGACGCCCTGGGAATGAAAACGGGCTGGGAATTCACAAACGAATAAAGAGAACCAGAATACAATAATAATGTAATTAATGAAGATTCAGTCATAATTATAAGAATGAATTAAAACTAAAAATGTGATTAAGGCCTGTACGTGGGGACTGTAGTACCCAGGCCGTCAATCCAACACATTCTCACTCTCAACTCGTGAAATACCGCCGCTTGGTCAGTGCCCCTCAGCGTCGAAGACCGACGCATGGGGTACCCCTCTTGCGTCACTTTTGGACGGACCGGGGATGGCGTGTCAACATAAGCTCGTTACATGCATAATGTCCTTTCAAAATAATGTCCTTTTCAAAAATGTCCTTCCGTTTTCACAGGAAGTTAGGCTTAGGCAACACAACCACTTAGTTAGGGTGAGAAAATAGTCGTGGTTGATGTTAACTTCACTGACTAGCGACTCACGTGACTCACAATAGAAACGACTGACAAAATAACTTAACGTTACTTTTCATACGAGACACGAACAGCGGTCTCTTGGTTGACAATCTTGGGTTTGTTTGACCGATCCACCACCCCTCCTCTCACGGACTCTCACCCTATTAAATACTACGTCAGTTGCTCCGACCGTCAAATAACGCCGCAGGTGAGTTTACATTGGAGTTAGTTGAAAGCCCGGTTCGTCACATACTATCAATGAAGGATGCCTCCGTGCGTCGGTTTCAGATGCCGAAGGGCGCTGCTCAATCGACGGTATGTGTTGGGAGTGAGACCGTGTTGCCAAACCTTTCATTTCCTCATGATATTTTGGGTTAGAACCTCCTCTGATGAAAGTTTTTCATGGAAAAACACAGGAAGGATAGTGAACCATATGGCCTTTATGTAATGCCTATCTGGCCATTGCATGGTCCAGATTTATTGTTCAAATGTTAGTTTCATGCTCTGAATTACAAACATTTAGAGCTACTTTAGGACTTGGACACACCACGAAGACAGGACAGGATCATCTATGCGTATTTCATTTAAGGTGGACGGTCTAAAAATGCATAAACACTGTTCCACGCATAAACTGTGCTTTCAAATGTTACAACATTAGTGTTGACACGGTATATTACTACGACTGCTGCAGCGTGGGTTCATCATGACTTCCATAGCAGTGCAGCTGATTAAAGCTGCAGAAATTGACACAGCTCTATGTACCCTTTAAAGAGCGGTGCACACACCAGCAGTGTGAGGCATGGAGTCAGAACTCAGAGCAAGGTTACTGAGCTGCAGGAGTATCAGACTGGTAATTACTGAGGCAGTTACACAAACACACACACACAGACACACACACACACACACACACACACATACAGGCATCTGACATCTGTAGGCAACTGGTGCCACCGCAGCTAGCAGCTAATTGGATCATTGTCTGGAAAGGAGAGGGGAGGAGCGAGGGATGAGGGAAGGAAAAAAAAGAGAGGAAAGCAGGCAGGGGAGAGAAAACAAGAGATTAATGAGACCAACAGCTCTCAGAAGACCGCTGGGCAAGGTGAAACCCACCAGGGATAAGTGCTGTAGATTCATCTGTTTTCTACCAGTTATGCAAAAACAATCTATACTTTATAACCATGCTTCTTTATAGAATGATATCCTACTAAATATAATATGTGATCTTTCATCATCCAGCCTGGTTTGGTCTCATAAAATAAAATACACTGAGATTTATAGATATGGGACAAGAATATTTTAGTCCATTATTTTTAAACATTTTGAGGTTTTTATATCATTCTGTAGCTTCACAGTGGTGTTCCTTATGCATTCAAATCCGAACATTAAAATTTTGGTCAAAGTATGTTTTAGCGTCAAAATGCTATTTTCCCAAGCCCTTCTAAAAACTATTTCCCATGTGACCTGACGTAGGTTTCTCCATGATGACACTACTACATGTAGTAATTAGAAAGGGCTGCTTGATGGCGAGGTAAAACGGTGAAAATATTCTAAATATAGCGCACTTAAACTGATATTGACTTATTAGGTTTGATTTGGCTAAAATACGTGTTTCTGCTGCTCCCGTCCACAGCCGCTTTATTACCTTGCTGTCAGACAGCTCTTTCCGACGCGGAACTGAAGCCGATATATTGCTCTCTTCAAAGCCACCAGACTACATTCACAAGAACAGTCATTTTACCTCACAGAACTACGGGAGTATACATACAACCCTACTTCAAAAAATCCAAACTAACAAAAACGAACGCAGATGGACCGGCCCTTTAAGTTTCAAAGGAAAATATGCAAATGCACTCTTACTTGAAAACTCCACAAATCAATATCTCTCAGTGAATACATATACATACATATATGGTAAAATGAAAGTGCTTGGTCACAGTGAAGACCCACAGAGAGTTATCAGATAATTCTGCAGCTCTATGGAGCTTTTCAGCCTTTTTTTGCTAATAGTTTTGGTTCGCGGCACATTTACGGTTTGGTTCAGTCTCATCAACCATGTTTCAAGCAGCAGCAAAAAAGCTCTGGTAAGCCCGCCGTACACTACCTGCTCAGCATCAAACAGCAGACAGACAAAGTTAGTGAACATAGTGGAGCATTTAGCAGCTAAAGAGACGGATATTTTTTCTCAGGAGTTGGTGGAGACCAAAAACAGAGCTAAAAGAGAGTGAATATTGGACATTACATTTGCCAGGTGGGCAGAAATATAACAAAAATTAATGATTGCTGGATGTGCAAATATGTAATGGTTTGGTAAGAAGTTTGCCATGTCAACTTAAAAGGTAAATGATATGTCAACTTTTTTCTGCTGCCCCCATGTGCCCAAAAAAAAATCATTTATTGCAGGTTTAATCTGAGTGCAAATAAAGTTTTCAACCAGAACATTGGACTCTTCCTTTTCCCACAAATGGCGAGCAATTTATTCTATAAAGGGACTGAAAAAAGGAACCCTTTTCCTGAATAGCTGACCTTTTTTTTGTCACAATAGGCCACATGTGTTGATCTTTATTGTTGCTGAATTAAGTGTGTGTGTGTTTGTGTGTGTGCATTTTTACTGGAAGCTGTAGTCGGGGGAAGGATGACTCATATGGATAGTCTAGTGAGACAATAAGGGCCGCTGGAGGATATCACTCTGCATGTGTGAGCATGTGTGTGTGTGTGTGTGTGTGTGTGTTACAGTGCTGATTGAGGGAATGTCACAGAGCAATGAGAAGGAACCAGGCCAACTGCCACCAGAGCGCTGGCGGTCAATTTGAACGGACTGTCACAGCGGCTCGCCTCACGTCCACGTCGCCTCCTTCCCCCTGTTGCTCTCCAAGTGCAGCACACTGTGTGGAATGATCAGTGTGTAAGTGTGTGTGAGAGTATGTGTGTGTGTGTTCACTGGCCTATATTTGACATCAGTATAGCCTTATAGCCAGATGGTAATGATGCCCCACTGGCCCCCATGTGGAACAGAAACACTGACACGTTGTGAGCGCTGTGGATGTGAAGCAGCGATGAGCAGTGACAGGACCAAAGCTTCTGCTGTCACCGCTGGACACAGCAAGGACAGGCTGACAGCACGCACACACTAACACACCGACATCACACATACTAACTTAAAAATGTATTTTTTTTATTCTGAATGCTGACGCTCCATTAAGTGATTTCTTTGGACACACTCACTGAATCAAACGACTCACTGTAGTGTGATAGCGCTGCTGCTGAGCTATATTCAGGTCAAGTCTTCAGAAGTTTTCTTTTACGTCTCTGAATCCTGACATTTAAAAAGGAATCTATATTTAATAATTTTCTTTTAAAAGCTGTGTTAATGTGCAGTGGTGGAAAGTAACTAAGTACATTCACTTAGGTACTGTACTTAAACCTGCAGTAGGCAGAATGTTTTTGGCATCATTGGGCAAAAATTCCATAATAACCTTTCAGCATATTGTTATTCAAGTGTTCTGAGAGACTTCTGCACCTCCTCATGGCTCTGTTTTCAGGCTTTAAACAATCTAGCCTGTGACGGGAGACTTTGGCCAATCACAGGTAATTTCAGAGAGAGAGCGTTCCTATTGGCTGTGCTCTGGTTGGTGGGCGGTGCTTGGTATTTCCTCAACTGATCTCAACATGACTGCTGGGTCACAAATGTTCTCATTTTACAGCTATAGAGTACACTACAAGATGATTCTGAAAACATTTGAGAGAAATAGGCATTACAGTAACAGAATATTGATTCATATTTGATCAGCGCTGCCTAGTTTGACCGTTTGATCAGAGTTTGCGAGTGATTGACAGCTGCTCAGAGACGGCAAGGCTCCAGCTCGGCTCTGATTGGTTATTTTCTTCCAGTCTGTGAAATCCTGCAGATGCCATTAGGAGCACCGGAGGACACATAGGCACATGATTTCTTTCAGATTACCTGTCTCATGCACTACTGTCAGGATATAGTGACCGTTTTATAATTTTTTTAATCATATTTGCTCCATTTCTACCCACTGCTGCTTTAAAGGGAATATTCTTCACTATTACTGCTTTAATGTTTTATATTTGAGTACATTTTATGCGCAGTATTCCTCTGGTTTATATCCATGCTGTGGAAATACAGTCATCCCACACACTGCGCTGAATGTGGCAGTGTGTTGTGTTGGTGAGTTGTTGTTGTTGTGCTCTTTGTTCCAGTTCTATCAGAGCAGATCCTCCAACGATGACCTGAGACCTTGACTCAGAAGAAACTGATTGTGTTCGAGCGTGAATAGGCTGCATGTGTGTGTATGTGTGTGTGTTTCAGGCTTCCTCTTCCTTTTCCTCTTCCTCAATGGGCTGCTGCAGGATGCACCAGGTGCAAAAAACACACAAAATGGACTCCAAACACACACAGAGAGCTAACGGATATACACAAGAGAATGAATGAATTACCAATAGGACTGTTTCCCTGTTTCCCTACATCTCTGTCACTCTTCTTCCATGTTCAACTTTCTGGTTTTTATCTAAAACACATTGCTACATATTGACTAAGTAGAAGAAGTGCGACGATATATCACAACACATTACATGACATGAAATGTGAAACGATCGGCATCATTAATCACTGAGCTGAAAAATTACTCACAATATCAACTAAATCTTATAAATCATGCCCCCCAAAGGATACCCGCTGTCTACACTGAATGTTAAATGCTTCAGGGTGCAATTAAATGACACGTCATTGACACTGTGAAGTGTCACAGGTCTCAGCTGCAGCTGGAGAAATGTTGACAAGTTGATTTCTTTAAAAAACTACCTTTTCTTCAGCCAGAAATATGACCCGTGTTTTGTGGATATCTATTTATCTAGACTCTAGAGTGGCTCGATGAGGACAGGGTGTTATTGTTCTCCTCTAAACACTCACTCTGCTCAACCGTCTTCCTGCGAGGAGAAACAGGCCCTTCAGCAGCTCTGTGGTTCACTATACTGTTTCATGTTTGATGATTACAGACTGACAGGAAGGACACAAAGAGCTCGAGGCTTTTAGCTTCATGGACAGGAGGAGTTCATGATGCTCTTTCAGGTCTCATCTCAAAGGCAGGTGCACCATCACAATCTTACATCTGAGGGGAGTCGATAGCTTTTTGATTAAAGGAAAATTAATGATTTTCCTGTACGACCTGGGTCTGATTTTGTTGTTTTGGCCGTTATTCCTTTGGGTTATGATAACATTTTGCTCACTAACGTCTGCCGATGTAGTGAAAGACTCAAACCCTGACCTCAGGCCTGTTTATAGGCATCGGCAAACTAGATTGTTACTTGCAGAGCTCCACCAGACCCTGTCGGAAATACTACAGGACACTAGAATAAGACACTGTGGCACACTATCAGAAAACACTGTAGAAAATACTATAGGGCACTAGAATAAGACACTACAGGACACTAAAAAAACACTGTAGAAAGTACTATAGGACACTAGAATAAGACACTACAGGACACTAAAAAAACACTGTAGAAAGTACTATAGGACACTAGAATAAGACACTATAGGACACTAACACTGCTCCGGCTGGGTCACCACAGCCATCACCTGTCCCTGTACCTCTTCCTGCTGGGTCGCAGTCCCAAGTCCCTGTCCCACAGCAGCCCCAAGTCCCTGAGTTTCCCGGCTTCACCTCTGCCCTGCCCCTAGGCCCCCCCCCTGAGATTCCCGGCTCTACCTCTACCCTGCCCCAAGGCCGTCCCCTTGAGTTTCCCGGCTCTGCCTCTGCCCTGCCCCTAGGCCGTCCCCCTGAGTTTCCCGGCTCTGCCTCTGCCCTGCCCCCAGGCCGTCCGCGTGAGGTCTCCTGCTTCGCCCCCATCCAGCCCTCTGTTCTTCAGTTCTCTGGCCACTTGTTGTTCCTGTGTCCCTCCTCTTGTGTCTTGGACTGGGTATCATCGGATAATCCGTAATTCATTTGTAGTTCAAAAATGAAAAAAAACGTTTTTTTTTGTTTTTGAACTACAAATGAATTACGGATTATCCGATGATACCCAGACCTGTGTTGTCTAGTTTAACTTCCTGCCTTTGTTTGTTTCATGCCTTTTTGTGATTGTCTGCCCCGCCCTGATTTGTTCCACCTGTTTGTAATCAAACTGCTCCCCTTGTGTATTTAGTCCGTGTGTTCCCCTCATTCAGTTTCAGGTCGTCTGCCTTGTTACTCGTGTGTCTCCTGCCAGTGTTCCTTGTGTTCTCCGGTTTGTACTTAGTTTAGTATTTATGTGTTTCCTTTCTGTTTTGTTTTGTTCATCAGCCTGTTTTCTTAGTTTTTTTATTCCTGTTTGATTTGTTTTCACCACCAACTTTACAATTAACGCTTGCCTTTTGTTAAAGTTATCTGTCTGCCTCATCCCTCTGCATTTGGGTCCACCTCGTAAACTAAAACACAACAGTGAATCAGGATCACTGTGCAGGAGTTGATGATCTACAACTGCTGAGTAAACTTAACACTGCTGTCCAGTAGTAACTCCACAGCAAACAAGTGAGTGAGAGAGCATCCACAGGAAAAGCAAAGAGCAGGAAGGAGGACAGGGTTTATTCTGGTAAACACTGTCTGAACTGATGTGCAGTGAGACGGAAGAGGAGGAAAATAGAGGCTGCTGTCAAAGATAATGCAACCCCCCCCCCCCACTCCCCTCCACACACACACACACACACACACACACACACACCACCACCCTAACCCACTCTCTTTCTCTCGATCTGTGCAGGGCAGGCACTGAATAATTTAGAGCTTTACAGTACAGCCGGTGATAAAGTCAACCGAACGACAGAGGCTCTGACTGAGACAGAGAGAGACGAAGGTAGAAACATCGCTGCTCGATATTTGACTCTCTGTGATAAGCAGAACATGCGGCATTCATTGTCTGGACAAAGAGGACGATTTCCCAGATTACTGTTCTAGATAAAGATGTAATGTTACCTTATTACATCTCAATTCTATGTCGTCGTTCAGTGAGGCTGACGGCTTTAGCTTACTTGAGATGTGTGTGTGTCTGCATGTGTGTGTGTATGTGTGTGTTTGTGTGCTCCTGCTGTTAAACTTGGCAGTGCTATTTCCTTATGAGGGCAGTATGATGATGCAAAACAAACATGACATGACAATTAAGCCTGTTGTGCTCTTTACATTGTAATGCAGCCAGGGTTTAACAAGGAAATCTTGGAAAGATGAACATTGATTAGTGAATTTTAAACTCATAAAAATGTACACAGTGTCAGCGGGGACATAATGCAGGGAGGGCCTGGTCCAAAAAGGCTGTGTAGTATGTGACTGTATGTTGACATTAGAAGAGCGCGCCTCTACAGTGGAATGAAAGCTTCAAGTAAGACTGAAACAGGAAACCTGCGTTTACATGCAGCTGGTCAGTAATCCGGTTTTTACTAAAACTTTCGATGAGTATCAGGGTTTTTAGGGAAGATTTGAAGTTCACGTTGTAATATTCTGATGATAAAGTCATAAGATCATCTCTAGTGCTACTTATATATACTTTTTTCTTCTGAATTGCCTATTTGTTGTTTTATGTTTACATGATATTTAAAGGTGCAGTGTGTAGGATTTGACAGAATCTAACGGTGAGATTGCAACCAACTGAAAACTGTGGCCGACGCAAAAATGCGAAAACCTGAAAACCTAGCCCTCTATAGAGCCAGAGTTTGGTTTGTCCTTTCTGGGCTACAGAAAAAACATGGCGGCCGGCTCTGTGAAGAGGACCCACTCCATATGTAAATTATATAAACGGCTCATTCTAAGGTAAACACAACGATTCAGATTTTCAGGTGATTAAACACTAATGAAAACATACTTATTAGTACTATATTCCATTTCTGCAAATAGATTCCCTGAAATGCTACACACTGGCCCTTTAAGACATCAGTTTACTGCAGAATCCATCCACAACCTGGTTACTTAAACACGTCTACATGTACAGGGCGTTCTCACTCCCAACTAGTCAAATACGGCAGCTTGGTCAGTGGCCCTACGCATCAAACTAGGGCGCTCCATCTACCCCTCTAGCGTCAGTTTTCTAGTGGCCGAAGTAATTGACAGGAATAAAGGAGGAAGTCGGGTAACCAGCCCGTTCTCATTCCCAGGGCGTCAAATACCAAGGCTTTGTCATGGCCGTCAGCATGTTACCTCTGCACAAGGCACCCTCGAGCGCCGGAATGAAACGCACCGGGTGTTCCATTAACTATAATGTAAACCAATCAACGGCAACAGTTAACTCTCAGAGAAAGTGCGCCAGGAGTGTCTTTGGTGACGTAGTTTGAAGAGGGAAAATACACACAGGGCAGGCAAGTAGGTAGATGGGTCCAACAAACACAAGGCTTTCATCCAGGAGACGGCTGTTTGTGTCCCGTGTGTATTTCACTTTCATGTTACAATCAGCTGTTTGTTTGTGTCCCGTGTTCACAACGTTCAGTTTGTACAAATGTAGTAGTTTTAAGCCAAACCATGTAGTTTTTTTCCTAAACCTAACTATAGTGGTTTTTGTTGCCTAAACCTAAAGTGACGCCAAGGCGCGTGACAAAGCGGCGGTATGTGACGAGTTGGGATCAGAATGTGTTGAGGTGACGTAGTAAAAAGAGCGACAAAGTCTGCGTGGGAGTGGTCGGATGGGTCAAACAAACACACAAACACAGGACTTTCACCCTGGAGACCGCTGTTCATATCCTGTGTGAAACCAAACCTCAATGTTGACTTATTTTAACTTCCGAGCGTAAGTTTACTGTAATGTAACGTTAACCACGTGCTAAAGTCCATCGGACTACGCTGCACGTTGAAAAATTACGTTAAAGGGGAACCCAGTGCGTTAAAAAGTGACACAAAGGGGTCCTGACCAAGTTGCCGCATTTGACGAGTTGCTGGGAGCGAGAACGCGGTGACATGCACTGTGTGTGTGTGTGTGTGAGAGAGAGCTTATTGAAGTGGAGTGAGGAGGAAGCAGAGACTGACAGGGAGACAGAGATTAGCGGTGATAGCAGGCTAATGTGTGTTTGACCTCCTGAGTGGCTGTAAGCAGCAGATAAGCTAAAGACTTGATTGTCTGTGGACCTCCGCAGACACTCGCTGTAATTAGTTCATCTATCCCGACATGTAAAGACAGAAGTTACGCAGACCACTTCTCTCCGCTCCGGTGACCCCTGGAGTCCAGACTCTTGAGCTTTGACCTCTGCAGACTAAGCTGCTGGAGCCTCAGGGAAGTTCTTGGGCCTTTTTTTCCCCTCAATTAACATAACAATTCATGCAAGCTCCAATAGACCTAAACAGAAGAAAAAAAATCAAAAGAATATATTTTTTTTGGTAAAACATAGAACTGTTTTTAGCGAGACTGGAACAAAACTTGGGTCAGGAGACAAGCAGGCAAACGCTATCAACACTGACTCTATCATGAAGCTATAGTGTTTGAAACGCAGGAAGACAGAGTCACAACTAATCAGGGTTCCCACCTCCAGAAGCTGGCAGGAGCTGTATTGAGTTTGGCAGCCTGAAACGGCCCAGAACACCGGGAAAGCAACGGCAGAGAAACACACCTGTCCAAAGGCAACACAGTGGGAGCTCAGGGTTCCTTTATATTTATCACAAACACATCACGAGTGCATCGAAACAAACACCTCTGTTGGCTACTTTACAAGACGGAATATTTATAAGGGATTAATAAGCTTCTGGCTGCAGAGCATCTGCTCAAAAGACATTTATTAATGATTTATGTTATTAAGTCATTTTTAAGTATCTCATTTTCTTAAGCTTGTCCGCTTTTTGCATCTATGTTGGCCCAGAAACACAAATGTTTTCTTTTTTTAACCCTCATCCTGCCCACATATTTAACATACAAGGATTTCCAACTGGGTACCCCAAGAATAAATCATAAGAAACAACCAACTTTGCAAAATGTTAACATATTTCATCTCAAAACATTATTAGTCATTATTAATTAAGCATAACAATTGTGCATTTTGCTATAAAAGCAACACAACATATATGCTATGAAAAGATATAGATGTCAGGGCACTGCAAATTTAGCCATTTTATGCAATCCCAAGACTGTTTAGGGACCCCAGTATGCAGAAATATTCAAATATGACATTTTTAGAATAGGCTAAGATAACACATTTATACTGCATGCAAAAAATTGCATGTTTTTTGCCCAAAACTGCATGTGATCAGCTTGAAGTGGGCATGTCGATAAAGGGGAGACTTGTAGGTACCCATAGAACTAATTTTCATTCACATATCTTGAGGTCAGAGGTCAAGGGTCCCCTTTGAAAAATCGCCACACCAGTTTTTCCTTGCCAAGTTATTTTGCGTTCTTCCCGACATGCTAGGTATGTTGGTACCAATGGCTTCCTTAGGTTTTTCTAGTTTCATATGATACCAGTACCTTCACTCTAGCTCTAAAACTGAGTCGGTTACTTAAAAGTTGAACCATTTCTGGCTAATAAATAGGACTTTGTTGTGAATAAATGTGTATTTAGTCCAGATGGTCGACTGTTTACTAAATAATCTGCTGTAGAGGGATCAATATTTAACATCCTACTATTCCTCTTGTGTGTGTGTGTGTGTGCGTCCTCCATTTTCCAATCTAAATGGACCTAAACTGATTGTTACATCTAATGATATGTAATTAAAATTCTGCCAAAAATGTTGCTCACAGTGATCTGCAGTCTCAGTCACAGTGAATGAAAGAACGTTTGTCTTCTACAGTAAGATCAGGTGGACCTTCTCATTGTCCCTCTGTATCACAAAGTAAAAGAAAAGACTGTAAACACAGTTACAGTATATACTTTAAGCAGGACACGGCCCGATTCATCCGTCTAATGTTGTGATGCTCATATCGACGGATGAAATCTGAAGCTGAACTATAAATAAAAACCTACATCGCCATTAACCCCCTGTCTCAAGTCAACATATTCTCATACAATGGTTCGTGTGACATTTTACGAAAAAGTTATTCCTCATTTCTTGTGCATTTTCTTACGAATGTTCAGCAACACGTGTCAATTTCTGCTTGTTACATGCATACAGTCTTTTCAAAATAAACTTCTGTCTTCACAAGAAACAACTTCCTTAGGTTTAGGCAACAAAACTACTTAGTCAGGTTTAGGAAAAGATTGTGGTTTGGCTTAATATAACTCCAGAAGTGGCGTTACTTAAGTACTTAAGTTACGTGACAAATAAATCAACGTTGACTTCTGGTTTCACACGGGACACGAACGCCCGTCTCCTGTGATAAAGTTTGCTAATTTTAGACCCACCCATCCACCCCGACTTCCTCCCGCGGTATATTTCCTGGTTCACAGTTACATTAATTACACACAAATTGATTTTGTGGGATATACACGAATTACGGTGCATTCCTTTCCGTAGGTATAGCTACGAAGAGTGTATGAGACCAGCCTGGTAAAGTACAGTATAAATCCAGCTATAGCATTGGGGCTATTTGTTGAGCAATAGCTGCTGGACACAGTGACTGCAGGCAGGCAACATCTCATTATCCTGCGCTCATAGTGGGGATGCCAGGTTCGGGACAAACAGCCTGATTGCTGACTTGCTTGCAACAAGACGTGTCATGTAAATAAGACAGTTTGGAAGTTGTTGGAAGGTGTACTTTTTCACCAGGCTAGCAGTTTCCCTGAACTCCTAGTTCTAGTGCTAAGCCAAGCTAAACACATCCTGAACCTCTGAACTGACAGAAATGAAGTCTAGGTCAGATGGCAAAAAAAGGTATACTTCATTAATTTACAACAGGTTTCCTTCATGTTTTGTAAAACATTTCCATTCCACATTTCCATCAGTTTTCTGTGCCAGCAAAGCTAGTTTCTGTATGAACAAATGAACCCTGATCTCATGCTTCTTACCTCCCACAATATCCACCTACTCTGGTACATTTCACACCAGGCTGATTCTTTCTTATTGTGACAAATTCTGAAACAAGGAAGCTGTAAAGCTTCGCTGCTAAAATAATATTTAGGAGGACAAGCAGGTGGTAGATTAAGTGTGTGTGTGTGTGTGTGTGTGTGTGTGTGTGTGTGAGTGTGAGACAGAGGGGGATTGTTCATGCAGTTTTATATTTTTAGATCAGTGTGTTTGGTAGAAACTCTGGAGGCTGACTGCGGCGCACTCACACAGCTCAGATTGATGAGATACTTTGCCACAAAAGAAAAGCAAAAAAAAATGATTAAACATCTTGGAATTAAATCTAGACCTCATTTATCTTTTCTTTTCACCTTTGGAGCAGACTTCTTCTTTCACTTACTGGAGGCACAAGGCACCCCTTAGTGTCTGCATGAGAAGCACTGGGCTTTCAACTAACTCTAATGTAAACCCGTACGTGGATGGATGGGTCAAACAAACACAGGACTCTCACGGTCGTGTCTAGAAGGTAACCCGCAAAACTGCGAAATCTGATCTGAAATCTGCAAAAGCTTGCAAAAAACTCTTGCGAGACTCGCTGCCCGACGACCTATTCTAACCTTAACTATTCAAGGTCAATGCCTAAACTTAACTATTTGAGGTCAATGCCAAGCCTTAAACATCTGGCAAGAGTTTCCCAACACATCATGGGTTACCTCCTAAACACGACCGAGTCTCAAACAGGTTTGTGTCCCATGTGAAACAAAAAGTCATAAACTCGTAAGTTAACTTACGTAACTTGCGTAACATACTTAACTTTCATCATGTAACATACTTATGTCACATACGTAACGTACTAAGTAACTAAGTCATGTGACAAACACTTATTTTAACCCAAACCCCGATCTTTTACTAAACCATTAACATTGTGTTTTCTACTATTCATATTCTTTCCTAAACCTACACCAAGTATTTTAGTTACCTAACCATACCTTAAAGGTTCTCTATATGATATCCACAGCATTAATATAGCATTATTAGGCAACAAAGCTACTTAGTTAGGTTTAGGAAAAGATCGACTCGGTTAAGATTAGGCAACAGAACTACTTAGTTAAGTTTAGGCAAGAAAACTAATTAGTTAGGCATAGGAAAATATGTGGTTTGGCTTGATCAAATGACAATGTGAAAACAATGTGACGGGGGGTCGCAGCTCCTCTGGTCTTTACAGAGCTTTAAAGTGACTTTCAGCTCATTGTTTAACTGTCCCACCCACAACTTTACTATTTTGGTTCCCTCTCACCGCTCTTATAATGTTGTTTATGGCTGCAGCAGCCCACTACTTGTGGCAAAAAGGCTCTAAAAACGCAGTGTAGTTAGCAACTAACTGGTAAACAGCAGAGCATTCAGCAGCTAAACAGCCAGATAGCTAGATGGTCATCATCATAAGTGATTTCAGAGCTGCTTTTGTTCTGTACACACAGCTGCCGTGATATGTTTACTCTTTTAGTACAAAGCAGCATTATATATGTGAAGGTGGTGGTGGACAGTGCGGTGGAGTCACTCAAATGAGCTGACATGGTCCTTCTGGGAGATAAGTATAGAATATGCCATGGGGCAGCTCACCACATATCTGTTTATTTGTGCTGTTAAGGAGAGCTGACGGTTGCTGTTTCTGTAAACACTTACCAACACTACACAGACTAATGCTGCTGAATAAGATTATAAACAGCTCACTCGCCTTCCTTCTCTACCTCTGACAAGAACCGAATAAGCCTGCACAACTTCAAAATGCCCACACTAATCATCATTGTGAATTCCTATTTTCTAGCCAACACAGCCCACTGCTGAGAAATGATAATAATCCTCCGCGTTGGCTTTGCTGAAATGTCTTCATCCAGCATCTTAAGCACACAGTAAGCAAAGAAAATACAAGCATGTGTGGAAATGCAAAGTCTGTATTTACAGAAATGCCAAGAGATCAGTTAAAATGATTTAAATCAGAGGAGTAAAATACCACGCCTGTCCTTCCAGAGAAATACAATCACAATTTGGTCCCTTTTAATTAGTTAATTAGCAATTTCTATGTAAGAGGACAAACTCACACAGCAGATATGCTGTATATGAGCTCCCTTACTTCTGCTTAATTGATCCCCAATTAGCCATTAATTATTTGATTACCTCATTTAGTCTGCGTGTCATTGGTTTGTATGTCAGCTCAGTCAGTGACAAGTTAGCTCTAATTAAAGACCAGGACACTATAAGCAGCCTAGGAGAAGCCATTTAGAGGCAGGGGAGAGCTATAGATATTCATGAGATTGTTTTAATCTGTAATAAAGACCTAAATTACCAGCAGTATTGAGAATATGAGCCTTTCTGTTGCAATAATGTGACGCTGGTTCTCCGTACGTCTGCGCTCTTGCCAGCGGCTGGACAGGATGTGTCCATCTGCCTTAAATGGCCATTACGAAGGAATAATGTGCTACCATGGTACTCATAATTAAAGTCGTCTGGGTGACCATACAGGGGTGATTTTAGTCATTCTCTACAAGGTTATATTCTGCGTGCTTTGTTTGAAGTGATGGCATGAGATGAAATTAAAAGGAAAAGATCCATGTTGTTCTGGTAGAATTTTCTTTGAGGTAGCTATTTATCACACAGGTGTACTTGGAATAAATAGATTGTAAGTGTTGATAGCTTGCGGAAGTTTATATTTCATGTTTAAAACTAGAAATTGTCACCTGAAAAAGATGACCGTTCAGAAATGGAATGACTCTAGAGGGGTCCAGGTTGGGGCATCCCGTCCCAGAGGAAAATCTGAACAATTTAAACACATTTATGAAGCATTCTGAAATGAAATAGAGGGAAACTATTACTGTGGGTACCTTGCATCCCATCCAACCCCGTTGAGCTCAATAGTTCAGTTTAAGTGCGTTTTTTATTGCGAGGTATCGCCTTGCTTCCCAGCATTGGACGCTTGATGGGCTGCCACTAGACACAAGACACCTGATTGGACGAACGTTTTCCCTCATGGGCTACTGCTCCCAGCTTTCAAACCGGAACCAACATGTCGGCTCTTTTGGAAACTTTCTTCTCTTATTTCACGGAAATAGCTCTCTGAGAGTACGGTAGGCGGGATGTGCCAGCCCAGGGAGCGAATGTGATAAAAAATGGCTTTTTTTGTGCTTTAACCATGTAATTCCACATGTCAACACAACACCTGTGTGTGGGTTGTAAAGATTTAAAGAACAGATTAGAATATTTTGTATTAAAGGTGCAGTGTTTTGGTGGCATCTAGTGATGAGGTTGCAGATCGCAATCAAATGAAACTTCTCCTGAGTGCCAAGCGTCTAGAAGAACTACGGTGGCCGATGCAAATAGGCAAATGGCCCTCTCTAGAGCCATTTTTTGGTTTGTCCATTCTGGGCTACTGTAGAAACATGATGGCTGGCTATATGGCTATAGAGGACCCTCTCTGTATGTAGATATAAACGACTCATTCTAAGCTAACGAAGAACGAATGATTGAAGCTTCCTATTAGCTTCAGCTGAACTTCAGAACGCATTTGTGCACAGAAGGAGGATTGTGGATTTTTGTCAAAGTCACTTCATGTCCAGTATGGAGAGGAGGAATGATTACAATAATCCATAACTGTTTTACGTCATTTAAGAAAAAACAATCTGCATGTTTAGACACCGCCGGCAGAGCAAATGCTGCTGACACGGAGCCAAACAAAGCTAAAGTTTGCTCACATCCCTGTTCAGCAACAAGTCAAGAACCCTGCATTACATACAGGTGTGTCTGTGATGACCAAACATTTCCACGCAGAGGGATTGAAAAATTACTGGCACCATATTTTCCATCCGAAATGGTGAATTTCATCAAAGGGTGACCAGTTAAGGATTAAGAAAAGGTTCTAAATAACATTTAAAATAACAAAATACAAGAGAGCCATAAACAGATTCTACCATTTATTACACATATTACATTCTTAAATAAAAATGCTCCACTTAACAGTTCTTGCATAGATATCTTACAATACCAATTTAGAAAAGAATTATGAAACAGACCAGTAACAAAAATAAATTTTCTTCTTCCTTAATAAAGAACATTACCATACTAACATCATATAATACAAATAATATTTTAAACACTTTGTACAGCAAAAAATTGTAAGTAAAACAAGAGAACGTAAAATAAAGAATAAAAAAAGTCAACAGAGGAGAGGAAGGCGGGTGTGGAGTGAAGGTTTATGGATCAAAGGTTGATATGAAAGGTATCAGAGTAACAGAGCCCCTGCAGGACGGCTGAGAGGGATGTTGTGATGATAAAAACACACCTGCTGTCTTCTCTTTTCTCTACATGTCGACTCATCCCAGGAAACATATAGCTGTGATCCCTTAACAGTTATGGTTTGAGATCACTGTGATGATATAAAGGTGCTAAAACACAGCTTTCCCTAAATTATGACACTGGATTGGTCATTCTGCCCCCCCTCAATATGTGGCACAAGGATTGGCACCAAAATCATTTCTGTCTCTCCGCCAAATTTCTGTCGTTAGTGTGGGTTTTATTTTGGGGTTTTCGTGAGTTTGACTATAGTATTCACCAGATGCATTGCAGAGACTTCGGAAATTTGGAATTGCAACAAAATCCACTTGGGCAAGCTTGATGAGCGTCATGCACATTTCTAAAACCTGAAGTTTATCCAAAATTTGCTAAAATGTTTGTTTGGCACTTGAACCTGAAGGACATATAAAGGTGTCTTGTGTCTTCTCCATTGTGTCTCTGAAAAGCAGCTGGTGAGCTCGCAACATGTTGTCATCATAACCAACAGTAACGATGGGCAAAAGTATGAAAATAAGTATAAAAAATCCAGGAAATTTAGGTAGGAACTAAAGAATCCTGTAGAAAGTCGATCACTTATGAATGTCTGAGGACCAACAAGTTCTGAGGAATTCTTTGGTTTCTACCCAGTCATGACTTTTGATCCTACATACCTGTCAACATGACTTAATGGTATACAACATATTTGCTGTACCTATTATCTGTTGGGAAGTAATTGTTTATCCCATAAATGGGTACCAATACAATACAAATTAATCTTTCTACATCTGTATAAAAGGTCCATGTGCCTTGGTGGACATGTATCGTAGCTTTCAATAAAGGGGATTATTATTCTTGTTTCACCCTAGAACATTTTTTAACTTGTAGCAGGGCGGGCAGATGGTTAGTCAGCAACACATGTCTGAATATTTATAATAATAATAATATCCAGACTTGTTGAGGAAGAAAATATGTGACAGAAATAAAATATTTCCCAAGGCAGCAGATTTTTGATCCTGTGAGAGTTTAAGTAAGGCTCGTTCTGTTTGCACAGGAATTAAAACGAGTTCATCAGCAAAAAAAGTAAAGCCAAATTCCATTACTAAGTTTGTCAATTTCCTCAGATACGATACTGTACTGTACTATTTGACAGAGCTATGTACCAGAGAGAAACAGAACATTTTTTGATACCAATCCTTTTTGCACACATACTTAGAGGGGCCAAACAACTGGCCAAACACCAAAAAGTAGTTCCCAAGCTGTAAGTATCCTACAAGAATGCATCAGGCATTAGGGTCCAACTGAGCAGATGAACTGATAGAGATGGGACAGCACCCATTAGGATGGGTCGACTAGACTTAAACTGTACCTACCGAATGGACATTTAGCTGGTAAGGTGGAGAACTTATTGCAGTTTCACCAAAGAACTGCTAGGAGCTCCCAAGCTGCATAGCTCTTGAGAACCCTTCCCAAGTACAGCTGGATATCTGAAGACTATGAGCGTGTTGCGCCCCAGGGGGCTCTGACTGCTTGTGGTTGTGGTGAAGAGGGTTTTGGTGTGGGTGAGGTGAAATATACAGACACAAGGAGAGGGGGTAAAGATCTGTGAATCTCTTATATACTGACACATCAAGCATGGACAAACACAGTAGTTACAGACAGACAGAGTCACTCCGGGATGCCACTGATACCAAGAAAAGTCCAACCAAGTCGCAGCATGACTGAATGTTTGTAAAGTACAACATACTCCCCCCAGAATAACGGTGATGAAAAAGGCAATTTCACCGGAGGTTTAAGTCGATAATGTCACTCTGATCTGTCGCGAGTGGGCTCTTGGTGCATCCTGGACGTGTAACGAATGTTAAGTGGATATTTGACAGAGTGCTCCAACAGACTAAGCTAGCAGTGCGTGCACATGGAGAGTGCGATAGCTAAGTATGATCATGTAGTGCAATGTTTGCGTGAACTAAAGCAGGTCTATAGAAACGCTGAAATGTCGGAGACGGTGCCGTCTCCACATACGGTTAATTTCACACGGAGCGGTCCGTGTGTTAAGATCTCACGCTATTTACAAAAGCTGCCAGAAGTGACAATCCTTCTTCAGGGTGATATGGTAGAAAACTGTGGAAACTGAAGCCCGGTCACTCAAAGGACTGTGTCCAAACAACTGGCTGTGGTCAAAGACGATGTCGAAAGGCTGTTTTCACACTGGGTTTTGTTGGTTTGGTTCCGAATTCTGCGAGAATGCCAATAATAACTTTCTCATGACGTGCACAAGCTTTTTCTTTGGGGGGTAAGTGCTTTCTGACTGCACATGAACTGTACTACAGTTTGTCTAGTACTAATTTCAGACGACCGCATTCAGGTGGACTCGGGTGCAGTTTCTTCTGCACCTTAATTTGAAATTTCTTTTTTAGGCAAACTACTCCCAGATTAGGACTAACCTTCCAGTGTGAAAGCACCTTTAGAAAATCTCAAAGGGTAGAACCTCTCCTCTAGATTTCCACTGAACTTCAACCATTTGATGTATGGGAATGGTAACCATTGGTTTCCATAGTCATTTCCAAAGACTCCAGTCCCACCTGTGACTTTGAAATGTCACATTACTCTATTTGCGGTGTGCTCAGAAGCTAACTTAAAACTAAAGCTTCTTCACTCCTGCCTATAAAACCATGAGAACATTATTTTACATTTGTGAGCAATGAGTTTGGCTCCAGCTGACAGTAGACAAGAGACTGAGAATGTTATGAAGCATGAAGAGTCGGAGCGTACCGGTAATTAAGATTTAATGGGACGATCATGTAAGAAAAACAATCCCTCTCCTTCCACCTTCCATCCCAACACTCCTTTTTTCTGCGTCTCTGCCTCCCGGCTCTTTTCCTCTACATCTATTACATTCACAGCAGTTAACTTGCAAATATGCAAATCTTTGGGCAAAACGTGTAAAGTGTGCATTCAGCACTCCTGCGGCTGATAGTGCATGGACAACTGCTGTGGACAGAGAGGGAGAGATGGGGTGAGGATGGAGAGGATGGAGGGATGGAGGGAAACAAGAATGGCACTTTAACTGTGGAGGAAGAGGGAGGGTTTGGGGACACAGTGGATTAATCTGTAGGGCCTTTGCAGATAAATGGTAATTAATTTTATCTATAATCCATGAGATAATATGTAAGGGCTGATTTAATGATTTGGATATTCATGTGGGTAAATGATTTTTTTAAAATCCCTTACAGTTTAGTCTCTCTGACAAATATCTCGCTGTCTCCTGGCATTTCTCCACGCTAGCGGGATCTTCTGTTTGTTCCACATCAAATCTGTCCACTGGGTACGGAGCGCTGGAATAGGTCCGGCTCAAGGTCCCTGTTGTTTTTTTTTTTTTCGTCTCCAGACCACTCAGTTTCCCTGTGACCCAGAGCTATCTCATTAGCTGATCTGCAACTAGAGAGGAGGACCCGGGAGTGCTAATGCTAATCAGAGCTGTGGGACGGCTGCTAGCCGGCCTGGAGGAGCCTGAGAGACGACAGGAGACCCGGAGCGACACTGTGACAGAAAAACCTGCTTCAACACGAAGGGAACCAAATTGTATCTGAAGTGACTTTGAGATCTGTCGGATGTCAAGAGGGATTTTAATTAAAGAGGAGAAGAAACTATGAGTTGTATTTGTTGCATGCTGGCCAGCACTATTTTAAAATGTACGCTAAAATGGTTTATAAAGTCTTCAACTACTTGGTATGTCTGGGTAGTTTGGGGCACAATTGTTCAATGTGTTATCCCTAAAAACACAGAAATGTGCTGAAAGTGACGCAATCCTTTTATAGTGCACTTAAGGCTCATTTTTCGTTGTTTATTGGTTTTCACATATAAATATTGTATTTTTTTTTAAAGATTCAGATCAATTGGTTAAACTAGAGTTTTTGTGCTGATGGTATTTTTAAGCTCTGATTTACATCCAGATATTTGGATTATTGTTTTTTTTTCACTGGTCACTTTCAATAATTAGAATAAATACTGATAAATTCTGAGATTTAAAAAATAAACAGAAAATAATGAGCCATAAGTGTCCCCTAGAAAACATCATTTCAGTCATTTAAACTAATCCATCAGAGATCAGTCTGATTTAAGCATGCTACGAAGTGAGTGTTCGCCTCTTTTACTAAAGTCATCGAGCTCCAAGATGACTTGTATGTATGAATGAATGAATGAATGAACGAACAAATGAAGGGTCTGAATAAAAACCTAATGAACACATTGTCAGCCGTTAGATTAAAAGCACTTTCAAACAGCTAATGTTTCAACCAACATTTCTCCCACACATGTTCAGCAGTTAAAAAATCTGTTATCAACCATTTTGCTGAATCACTGTTTCCCTCACAGTATGCCTAATGGGGACACATACAGTACATACACACATATACACATTCATGCCATCAAAAGCCTCACAAAAGTGCTACGATCCCCATCCCTCTATGATTGTACTTCCTGTATTAGGAGGGCTCCTTTTACATCCCATTGCATGTCTCAACATTTTAGCATGACTTTGCATCATCCAAGCTGAAGAAAACAACCATCGATATAGCTTTTGTAACAGAAACCTAACAATGAAATGAAAAGTGAAACACTGGGTTCATCTCAAATGTGTGGGTTGCTTAACGTCATATTTAGCAGAAACAGAGAGTTAGTAGAGAAAGCTGCCGCTGGATACAGAGGCCTCATATGGAGGCGGTCTCCTGCTGATCTCTCCTGACCGAGGAGACTCTGCCCGTGGCTAAAGGGCAGTTCCACGCTGGAGGTTTTTGGTATCGATTGTTCGAAGCTGCACCATAAACCCTCTCGAAGGGGAAATGTTTTCACCGTTTCAACTAACGAAGTCTGGCAAGGCCGACCGGCACGATGACTGGGCACGCTAGGATGTGAAATCCCCCGCTAGCTTCAGGAACCCTGCACCCTCACCCAGCTGCACCAGTCAGCAGCAGCGAGTATTAGACTGTTTGCATGTGCTACGGGGCATATAGGTGGTGGTGGTGGTGGGTGGATGAAGCAGCGGCTGTCAGTGTTGGCGGTATCAGTAATGCCCTGATTGCAAAGCGAGTTTCTTTTTTTCTGCAACCATTAAGCGAAGAAAGCAGGCGTCGTGGATATGTGCTCGCCACAGTTTTCGCCTATCATTTTTTACATTGGAGATTTTAGTGTTAGTGATTACATTCAGATCAGTCAAATTCAATTTATTTTAGCTTTGAAAGCCCAGCAGATGATGTGTTTTTTGAAGACATGCCTATAAAGCTCTTAGCACTGTGTCACAACAAGAAGTGGTAAAGCGGCAAGCCTTCATTCGTTGTTGCAGTTGTACCGTACCATGGCTGTACAATAAGACCTGGATACGGTGGCAAAAAAAACATTTTCCCCATAGACTACGATTGTAAAATAGACGTCTGTAAAACTGTTCACAACTCGAAATGCAAACAAGGTCAATTATGATTCTTTCTATTATAATTCTTTGATCAATGGCGGTTTTATATCTGTGAAACTTTCCTCTAGCTGAGAAGATGGAAAAAACGTTTTGCCGTATGCACCAATTGTGAGCAATTCTCTGAGGAATGAACAGGCGCCCTCTTGGGGTCCAGTATATAATAAGTAGTTCTTATTATACATCCATGAGTTGTACACACATCCACAAGCTAGCTAGTTCGTTAGCTGTATTACTAGCCAGCAAGCTAGCAAACAGCTGCTTGAAATCATCCCACAGGCCTTTGGCATTAACATGTATTTATTTACCTCTTTATTATGCAAATTAGTTTGCCAAAGTTAAAGGGGATCTACGCCCATTTCTCAAAATTCATACATGTTATTCCTATGGTCTAAGACAGTCCAAAAAATATTGATAAACACGAACAACTCTCTCCCAAATCCAAAAATTAGAGTGCTAAAACTCATGCTTGTGATGTCATCGGGTATAACGTCTGGAACTGCTGAGTTTTAGTGCCCTAGTTTTTGGATTTGGGAGAGAGTTGTTCATGTTTACTTATATTTTTGGGACTGTCTTAGACCATAGGAATAACATATATGAATTTTGAAAATGGGCGTAGTTCCCCTTTAAATTCTGAGATTTACTTTGCTACCACGAGTTAATTCTCTCACTGTGACGATTCTGTTCAAATTAATTGAATTCTGTGCAAAATATCATCAACATAAATGCTGGTGTTGAAACGAGACTCAATCCTCCAACAACAAAACATATGGTATGGGAATATCAAACATGAAAAGGTTGGATGAGCTTGTGATCCCAACGACAGTTTGCCTATGAAACCTGATTTTCCCCAATGTTTCAGCCAATTTAGCCTTCTTTTTCAGGACTTTCAGCATTTGGAAAACTGATTTCCCAGATTTTTCAGTCAAGACATTCAAATTCACTGTACACGAGAGGCAGGATAGAAAGGTCTTTGAGGATTATCGACATGTTTTCAAATGTTTTGCTAAAAAAACCTGCTTTTATTCTATTTATTTTTGATGAAAACAGTGGTTTATAGCCTCAATTGTAACCAGAGTCTCTGAAGTAAAAACGCTGATTAAATGAGAGGCACAAACTGTAGCGAGGGATATGTGGGTGATTGTTGGAACTGAGAACAAGCTGATTTCTCACTTCAAAGGATTTGGAATCGTTTGTTACCTCCAGCTGAGAGCTAAGATACTCTTCTACTAAACAACAGTTGCTAAATTCCTACTGTGAAAAAAGATCTGGGAGCAGAACATATAATTCCAGGAAGAGTGTGCGTGTGTGTGTGTGTGTGTACATGAGCTGGTGCATGTGTGTGTGTGTGTTTGCAATAAAGCCTGCCATGCAGTGTTTTGTTTTCCAACTCTGTTCATTAGTTTAATAATTATTTTCCTAAATCTTATTAGTCTTATCTCAAGAGAGGCCGTGAGCAAAGAAACTGCAGTGGAAGTCTGTGTGCTGACGGAGAATGTGTTCTTGTTCTGTATACAATGTGTAGCGCGAGACAGAATAGTTTTTTGTGTCGTATTTTTTTCAAGTCTTTTTATGAATTTTTTTTTCTTTGTGTTCCTTTTTTCGCTGTAGAAAAAAAAGCACAGATAACATTGAAAAAAAAAGTCAGTGCAGTCAATGGATACGAAACAGGCAAATTTGACCGGGCCGACATGACCGTGTCTGTTCGGCACCACCACACAAAGGTCGGTTGGCGTCTTAAGTCCCACGCGAGTAACCACAAAAGCAGCTCCTCAGCTTCCGTTCATGCCCTGCAGTGCTGCCGGCGAGATGAGATCTCAGAGTCTGTGAAAGAGCTCCTGGATGACTCAGAATCAACAAAAAGCAAAGAAAGAAAGAAGAAAAAAAACAAAACAGGTTTCCATTCTTTAGCGAGTCCTCCGCCTGATTCCGGTAGAGTGCGAGACCACAAAGGGTCACGCAAAGGTTTTGTTTTTCAGCTAGAGTGAATCGCAGGGCAGAAAGAGCAGCACAAAAAAACTGAAGACCTCTCTACTCTGCTTTTATTTTAGTCCAAAAAAATACAAATCCCTTTTTCTTAAGAGTTGGTATGATTCTGTTTTTTTTTTTTTTTGTTGTTCATCCACTGGTTGCGTACAGACTGCAGAAGCAGAGCCGGTGCACATGGGGATTAAAAGACCAACAACGCTCTCCTTCTCATCCCACACATTCTGTTGAAGTCATCTTAGATTTTCAGTTCGTTTTTTTCCTCAAACACAATTCAGTGAGTTTTAAGACATTTTTCTCCAAGAGAGAAAAGAACAAAGTGTCATTTCTTTGTAATAACAACAATAAGAAGAATTATCGTCCTCTAAGTAGAAAAAAAGGGAAGAAAGTGTCGCTGCGCATTTCTGTCAGATGGCCTGCGGAGGCGGCAGGCGTCTCAGTGAAGGTGAGAGATGCAAACACCCACTGGAGGAGAGCCTGAGAGCTGCAGCAGCACTCGCTGACCCCGAGGTCCCATGGGTGCACCGAGAACACCCGGCGTCTGAGCCCTGGGTACGATTGTCAGCTATGCTGGAAGTCAATCCGTACAGTCTCTCTCCTGCAGATTTGTTGTTTGTTGTCGTTTTCTTCACATAGATTACTGAAGCTGACTGCGGCAGATGATGGTTTCCTATGTTCCGTGTATGAGAAACATTAAAAAACTATGAAAAAAGTTGAGTATGTGATTTCAAAAGCCGGTAAAGCACTAACAACTGACTATATGGATATTTAAAGTTTCACCACTGAGCTATCTCCTCACCTACAGTGACTTAATGGTTTAAACACACTGATTACAGAGAAAGAAAAAAAGGCGGCGTTATGTTTAATCAAGCAAGTTAAGTAGTATATGTTGGTTTGGCAGTGTCCAAGCCCCCAGAGCCGCGTGAGAGCAGCCGGGGTTCACCGGGATGATGCATTCAAAGACGGTTGTGTTGAGTGTTCACTATTGCAAGTGTGTGAATGTGTAATTTTAAAGAAAAACAACAATCTAGCTACTCCTCGTTTTCCTCCAATCCCCGCGTCCAGTGAGAGGGCCGTCAGTCCGTTTGATCTTCATGGACCCCTCAGATGGATGCGCTGCCCTGCAGGCGTCATGGCCGCCGACTGGTTTATGGACGGGGTGAACGAGGCGGGCGGTTGGTAGCTCGACTGCCCATCCCTCTCTCCTCCTATCTCTCCTCCTCCTCTTTTCTCCTCCTGCTTCTTCCCCTCTCCCACTCCTTTTCTTTTTGCCCTCAGATGTGCCTCTTCATGTGCAGGGCCAGGTGGTCCGACCGAGAGAAACACCTGCAGAGAGAAACAGAGAAACCACCTCAATGTTACCTCCTAAAAATGCATGATGTAAAATACAGGAAATGAAAGACAGAAAATGTTAAGGTGAAACTCAAGCCAGTGCAGCAGGACAAAAAAACAGGATACAGCAGAAGAAATAAGAATAAAAGAGAAAACAGCTTATATAAATGTATACAATTGACAATGTAAAGACATGCCACAGTGCAGTTAGTCTTATTTTCTTGGATATTTGAACAAATTAACCATAATATATCAGGCTAGTGTCGATGGCTCTGTATATAGTTGTGAATAGCCCCCCTAAAATTCCCACCGGCTCTGTGCATATCTTGGGAACTCTCCATATTCTCAGGCCCCTTGAACCTCCCACCGGCTATGTGTATTTGCTGGAAATGTTCCCTAGACTATACTGTGTGTGCTCTGTGTTTGCTGAGAATACTTGTCAGTCCCAAGCCCCCTGAACTGTCCAGCATGTGCTCTGGTGATGCAGTATTTTGAAGGTGGTGGAAACCTATTCATGCACAGTTCTGTTTGTTTGAAAGCTTCCTGTAAGTGACCTGTGATTAGAGCTGGGTATCTGTTTAAAAAATAACCATGCCAGTAACAACACCAGTAGGAGTGATAACGATAGGCTACCTGTTGAGTACTTCATTCGATACCCATCATGTGAATGGATGCTGTGTGTGTGTCCCACTGGCTAGCAAAACGCCGCCGCACTGCAAAACGCGGTTAACGCTAATAATGCTGACCCCCGACCCATGGTTAAAACTGTGAGCCCTGTCAGGATTGTTGCCTTTGTTAGCGCTGTTAGCACCGTTAGCACCTAGCCATCGGCTCAGACAGCTCCAAATTCAGAGCCATGTGCAGGCAGGCAGCCCCTGCTGTATGGGTTGTAGCTGCTGCGCTAGCGGGCCAATCACACGTCACATTAAATCGAACAATGTTTGTGGTGATTGTCTGCGAGCAAAATACAAATAGTCATTTTTTTCTAGATCCGGGCACAAAAAAGGATCGATTACAGGTATAGTTTGACTGGAGAAGTTTCATTACTAATTGGTACTGGGTTATTTCAGTTGATACTTTAAAGGTATTGAGTACCGATACCCGTCGCGACCTGTGATGCACGCATTTGCCACATAAGCTAACTAATAAATATTTGTTGAAGACACCAAAAAACCCTAGAGTCTCACAAATACTGAACATGAAACACCCAACTGTACTGTCTTTGTAATGTCTTTCTAGCCCTTTGGTTCAAACAGCAATGAATCACAATGAATAAAATAAACCAGTCAAGACATATAAGTGTGGAAAGCAATGGATTGACATTAACTATTGATTAAAATAAAAATACCTAAATACCTAAATACCTAAATATAAAATAATTAAAATACCTTTTTTTTTAGCTGGGCATTACTATAGGCCTATGGATGCACATCTCTCAGTAACTAATAACCATCAAGTATCCAGCCAAGCCACAATAGGCCGATAAATAGTATTATATATTTGAAAATGAAAGTGTATTGTAGCAGTGTAATACACTGGGGTGTCAGGTGTGACCGTGTGGCAACAGCAAATGGTTAACATGGCACACGGGTCAGGTAGGAGGAACCCTTAGCAGGATTTTGCTTAGGGCCCCAGGGAGGTCATGTCGGCTCATAGCCTATACCAGAAAAGCTCAAGGTAAGAGAATTATTTCAACATGAATAAGACAGAGCTCACGGCTTAACACACAAATGTATTAATGCAGAGAACTGCAGAGATTTTCAACCACCTCATTTGAAACGACGAACGGTGAATTTCAATAGTCTTACTTCATCATGTCACACCAGTGGAAGCCAGACGTAGAGACGAATACGGGCTCAGTGAGTTCCTAAATACGACTCAAACACGACCATAAATCACAGCCAGACCTCCGCAGCTCTGCAGTCAGTCCTCACGCTCCGAGTAGAATACTATTGTAGGAACTAATTAGATATGCATCGTGAACACGGACACTAATGCAGACAGGCTGGCAGTACTCTCTGATGCCGGGCAATTTAACTCAGCAGTGACTGCACCTGGTGTGAGAGAGACATAAAACCAGGTGCTGGTGACGTATAATATAAGAACGGCAGTGTCACGAGTATTTTAATTTTATTACACCGGTAAAGCTGAACATCCAACAATAAAATGAATCACAAATGATATGACTAAAGGAGAGGCAAAACAAAACGTGGGCGAGAATAAAATGAGAAATTAAAAATTCAATTTGCCAGAGGCTTTATTCATTATTAATCAGTCAATGCTATTCTATGTGTGTGTGTGTGTGTGTGTGTGTGTGTGTGTGTGTGTGTTTAGGCAGGCTGTTGTTCTATACAAGCAGACAGTGCTGAACACTCAAAAGTACAATAGAAAGTTTCTCGCGCTGCAGAAAAATCTGCTGTCTCTCAGACACTCCATTCTCCTTATGTCAGTCTTCAGATCCTGCAGGGAACCTCATTCAGAGTTCAGTAATTAGGGTGCAACTTCACATGGAGCCAGGGAAATAAAGAAACCAGTTGGACAGAACCCCCTTTGACGTATTAATTTACACAACTTTTCCAGATTTCAAAGCGTTACTGTAATCACGGTGCGAGTGTACAGTTGACCTTTGCCCTTATCTCTGTTGCCTGTGATCTAGTGTTTCCCCTCCACCCTTAGCAGGCCTTGTGGTATACCTACTGTACACCTTCGTGTGTGTGTGTGCGTGACTGGACAGATGGCCATGCCAGTTACTGTGTCACTGTTGGGGCGCGGAGCAGCCAGACCAGCTGGTACCACCCCGACCCCCCCCACCCACACTCCTCCTTCCCATCCTCCACTTCTCCTCCTCTAAACTCTCCTTTCTCCTCCTCACTTCTTTTTGTCCTCCTCCTCATCACTCCTCCTCCTTCCAGGAACATCGGGGGGTCCCCGCTTGATTAGGCAGGATTAATGACAGACTGCACTGTGTGTGTGTGTGTGTGTGTGTGTGTGCATGTGTGTTTCCCCAGGAGAAATTGTGTCAGATTGAACAGTCTATCTAATGTTAACCTCTCCATGGCTGCCACTTTTTTGCCATTCTCATGGTAATATTTGGTGGGCTCCACCCACCACAGATGTGTGTATGTGTGTGTGTGTGTGTGTGTGTATTAGTGTAAAGATTGAGGTACATCCTGGCTATGTTAAGCATGTTTCCATCCACTTTGTAATTTGAGCATCAAAAAGCCCGAAGGGAAATCCTGGAAATGTAAAAACAAGACTAAAGGTGCTTTCAGACGGAGTATTTTGAATCGCCGCAGCACAAGCAGCTGCTATCCACCTACTGTAATCTCTTTATGCAGCTAATTAGAGTGCTACAGGAAGGAGTCCTAAAACACAGACATGAGTTAGCATTTTAGCATTTACCGTTCCCTCGTCTGGAAGTCAATGGGTTTTGTTGAATGGGTTTTTAGTTAGATGCCTGGAATAAGGTCTGTGGTTAACACAAGCTGAAGAGATTTTAACGTTTTGTTCTACGACAAAAAAAACATCAATAATTAACCCACTCATGAATTTTGAAGGCTTAATGTGTCTTGACTACTAAACAATCTCGTTGTGTATACTAGTATGATAATAATAATCAATGTGGTCCAGAGGCCTGTACTACGAAGCGAGTTCAACATACCCAGGGTATCTTCTTATTATCTGGCTTAACTAACCCTAACAAACGGTTTTACAACTCGGTAAATCAACCCAGCGTTTCTCAATCTGGCTATGAACATGTTCACATGAAAGGGCCGGTGTTTGCAGCATCTGATCAATCACAAACATGGACAAGTCTACGGTCAGCAGTGCGGCACATTATACAACGGAAGAGCAAACTATAATATTTGACAAATATGAGGAAGTTAAACACATAATTCAGACTAAAAGTAACACAGTTGAAGCTGCTAAATGCAGGAAGGACAGCTGGCAAAAGAAAAAAATGTGTGAATGCGTAAATTAACAGACTGAATATGAGACGGAATACTCAAAAGTCAGACATAGTCGTCCAAACGGGGTTGTGAAATATAAATAGCTTTCAGAGAATATTGGATGATTAGATTACTTTTATCACATTATGGTATTTAACAAAGTTGTGGCGTGTATGACTATTTCAGTCTTCTTTCAGCTGCGTCCCCGACTCCGGCGGTGTGAAACGGACTTGAGAGCAAGTAAAAAAATAAATATAAGAACATAATTCAAAGTGGTTAAGAACCCTTTCTGCATTTGTCAGTTTAAACTGTGTTGTTTTTAGCCTGGAACGTCTTTGTATTTGTGTAATATCTTAAGATCTGCACACCGAGCTTTGATTGGTCAGTAGGCGATGCTTTTATACAAGCTGATTTCTTATCTGGAACATAACCTGCTCCGAAACAGGTTAGGTATTCAGCATCAGTTACCATGGCGATCTACCCTGGTAAGAGGTGAACCACCGTCGTAGGACGGAACACCCTGAAGTTACCTCGCTAACGCCAAATCCTGCTTTGTAGTACAGGCCTGTGGACGCAAATGTGTCCAGAGTCCAGAGTCCAGAGTCTGCTAAAATAATATGTGGCCCAGATCACCTCCGAATGTAGTCTGAGCGATCGAATTTCAATGCGTCTTGAGTGCCTCCACACCTGTACTTAGAGCCGTCCATGCGTGATCAGATCACCCAGGACACATGTTAATGCCAGGTCTGAACAGCGCCTTAGCTTCAGATTGTTGTTACAAACACACACAGCAAAATGTACGCGCTGTGTTTTGATGTTTCTTACTGAAATGCCCCTTGGAAGTTGTAGTGTACTTCTCTCTGGCGTATACCTCTGACTTTGAATCAAAGAAGCTGATGTTTTCTAACAGATGTTCATCCTTTGCAGCGATAACATCCAGGAGAGTTTTTTTTTAGAACTCCAACTGTCAGTCACCAACGCTGTCAATGCAGAAAATGAACATTTAACTCAGAAGCCCAAAATAACTTCTTCTTCCTTCAATACTCGATGCAGCCTTTGATGTACGCAGAGCCTTAGCTTATATCTGAGTCATTGTGTACCCGAGTGTGTCATTGTTACGTCTGGACCTAAAAACGTTCATGTATGACTTTACATCTAAACGTCTTTGCGTTCTGCACGCTTGTGTGTGTTGTGTCTCTACACACTGGGTTTGTGTGCGTGTGAGTGTGTGTGCCAAGAAGGAGCTAATACGGTCCCAGCTCTCAGCCAGGATTAGAAGCTTCCAGCAGGTTTCTGGAGGGTTTTATGTCTAAAACCCAAACTAGAGGGAACCCACAACAGCCAATTACACTGTCTCTAGGGCAAACGTGTGAGTGTGTGTGTGCTGTTCATCAGAAAGGTAGTGCAGCCACACACACACACATACAGAGAGTGTGTATGTTAAAGTGGAGCTGGCATCTGGTGCCATTCAATTAGCTGCGACCGGCCTGCCAATAGCCAGAATCCATTTAACTGCCAGCACAGGGGCATGAGTAAGCGCACGCACAAACACACACTCTACCTTGAGGACCAAACACCAAACGGAGACGATGTGACTTCCCTGGCTTTTGTCCACAGGGAGATTTAGTTTGCTTTTATTTTCAAACACACACCCCATCATCCTGTTTTCCACTGAGGTCAAACTGCGTCGGACATGAGTCGGTGAAACAAGCACATTGACGCAGGCTCAATGAGTAAAATCTTCCACCATTAATAAGTCAGTAACAAAATAACGTTTACAGGCTTTCCTATGGCTGCCAAAAAACAGAAACCCATTAGGAATTTAATTTCAGATAATAATATTCCTTATCATTAAATTGACTACACTGAACCCTTATCAACCAGGAGTCCAGATAAGAACTCACCTTAGTCCCTCCTCTACACACCTATAGAGGGAGGAAAATGTCTTTAAGAAAATAATCAGGTCCCTTCTAAACTTCAAACCAGGCGGCAACCTCTGGTTCTGAAAAGTGAAGCCAGCGCAGAAGTACATCAAACCTGCATTCTTTCTAATAGCCAGCAGGGGGCGACTCCTCTGGTTGCAAAACGAAGTCTGATTGTATAGAAGTCTATGAGAAAATGAGCCTACTTCTCACTTGATTTATTACCTCAGTAAACATTTTAAACATGACTTTATGGTCTCAATCGCTAGTTTCAAGTCTTCTTCAATACAGCATTCATTTAGTAAATGATGGTCCCTTTTAGAGTCAAATAGACCATAAAGCAGGGGATGCTTTAGGGCGTGGCTACCTTGTGATTGACAGGTCGCCACCACGGCGTTATCCGGTCTGGGAGTTGTCCGTGTTTTCGTCTTAGAACTTTAACCCTTTCACAGTGTGTTTTCAGCTCATGAAAGTTACTTGTAACTTTTTGGTCGCCTAAAAATTTATTTTCGGTGACAAAGCGTTCGGTTGTGCTTAGCTCCACCCTCTGGTGACACTTCTGGTTGAATCCAATCATGTTGCAGGAGAAAACCATGAAGAACTAACATTATCTATTGTTAAAATGGCATTACATTTGGTCAAGAGTGCATTATGACTTGTTGATGTGTCAAATCATTTCTGTATTCTGTAAATCTGTAAATCATTGCGAATTGAAAATTTAAATAGTTCCAGCCCTAACGTTGACAAAAACTGCCCAAATACATGATGCACTGGCTGACCTGAATCCCATTTTGTGCTCCCGTATTAGTGACTTGACAAGAACATAACCCAGGTTTGTTCCTGGAGTTCTACTTGTAGGATACAAATGCAGGTTAAACAGAGATCTTTGACAGATAAAGGGCATCTTCACTGCACGTTTGTGCATACAGCGGATGCCTGTGTGTGAGCGTTTACCTCTCGCAGTGGTTGCACTTGAATGGCTTCGCTCCGGTGTGTTTGCGGTAGTGTCGCGTCAACTCGTCACTGCGGGCAAAACGCCATTCGCAGCCCTCCCATGAGCACTTATAGGGCTTCTCACCTGAGACAGAAAGAGGAGAAGGTGTCACATTTTATTATAATTTCTACATGTAATTTCACACATCTAAACTACAGCTGTTAACACTAATATACAGGTAACCACTCCTGGCTTTTTCCAGACGAAAACACACGCACACACACGCATGCACATACACACACACTCACACACAGACAGCCCAGGGGCCGGGCAGGCCGACCAGATTTAACACAACAGCCATTTCAATGAGCCAATACACTTAATTAGCTGTAAATGAAGTCTTTCAGCACTGCGGCGTGTTAATTCATAATCCTAAATTCACCCTGAAATGAATCCCCCCCCAACCCACACACACACCCTGAGGTGGTGGGATCTGAAATGTAAATGAAGTTTCATCCCCCACTTCACCAGATGGGAGGAGAGATGGTCTATTGTTCTCAGCCTGTAGTTATCTCTCCATGATAGAAAGCCTTCCAGCTGTGTGTGTGTGTGTGTGTGTGTGCATGTGTGTGTGTGTGTGCGTGTGTGTGTGTGTGTGGGGTGTAGGAGCAGACTGTCTTCAGATGGGACGTGATGATGTCTGACTGCCTGAGAGTGTGTTTCTCTCTATGGGTGTATTAGGAGTGTAAGAAAAAATGTAATATTGCGATATTATATTTTATGATACTGTATCGATTCTCAAAAACACTATAGATTTTTAATTAATAGTTTATATGCAAAGATTAACTCAGTCAATACTTTATTTAATTTGCAAAGAGATGCTCCCTCTCAGTGTGTGTGCCCTCTCAAAGAAGTGCAATGATGTTGGATGTTACAGGGACTGTGATAAATGCAAATGCAGATCCCACTGTTCTGATTGCATAAAAATGTTTTTTCACTCAGATTTTATGCATACGGTGGTGTGTTTTTTATACTGCCATTTTTAATTTTTTCCTTCAAATAAGATTTTTTAAAATATTGAATCGTAACCCCTGTGTCATGATACGTATCGTATCACCAGATTCTTCCAATACACAGCCCCTAGTGTGTATTTCCGTGTTTCCAATCAATTGTCAAGCAAAATATCACAAAAAGGCGAATTAGCCGCGTTTCCATCAACGGGTTTGGAGCGATTAAACTCGGCTACAGCGTAGTTTGGTCAGAAGTTGGTGGCTATAGATTACGCACGGCGCACGGAAACAAAACAAGTCACCTCGGCCATCTAACCCATAAACGATAGAAACATGGAGAGAGGTTTTGAACGAGGGTGCTGTAATTCATCAATACAATGTTCACGCCTTTTTTGTAATTAGAGAACTGTTCGTCATAACTTTTTTTATTTGTGAACATAATAAATTCAACATTATTTAAAAGTTTTGATTTATAGAATATGATTTTACACGGCAAACATTTCCAGAAGAATTAAATGTTCAGATGAGGGCTATGATATGTGAAAAATAACAAAATAATCATAAATATAATAAATATAAGTCATAAATAAAAAAATATATTATTAAATAAAATATATATTATTTATTAGCTAGAAAATCTACACACTATCAGACTAGGCACGCGGAGTGCATTATTATCATACTGTCGCTGACACCCGCCCGGCTCTCTGATGCTCTGTACCCCGCTGTTGGCTGGCAAAGGCAGCGGTGTCAGCGGCACAGAGGTCTCGGGGACCGCCGGTACAATAACATTATATCGTTATGTTAATAAAATGTACCCAAATTCACGAATATGTAGGATATTACTACTGACATTCATGTAATATAACGTCACAATGTCTGCTGTATTAGCCATGTGTTTACTACGTGTTTATTTGCATATAGAGCGGGGAAGTGAGATCCGATCACAAGTGGTCACGCATGAAGACGCATTCTAATGCCAGGTGTGAACAGACATACTTTAAGCTGTCCACTTGTGATTGGATCACTCAGGATGCATGTTAAAGCAGCAGTAGGCGAGATTGGAGCAAATATGATTAAAAAGTTATTTTTATAAAATGGTCACTATATCCTGACAGTAGTGAGACAGGTAATCTGAAAAAAATCATGTGCCTCTGTGTCGTTCGATGTTCCTAATGGCATCTGCAGGATTTCACAGACCGGAGGAAAACAACCAATCAGAGCCGATCTGGAGTCTGCCGTCCAGCTGCTGTCTATGAGCGGGCTGTCAATCACTCGCAAACTCCGATCCAACCAAGCAGCGCTGATCAAATATGAATCAATATTCTGTTACTGTAATGCCTATTTTTCGCCTTAAATGTTTTCAGAAACATCTTGTAGTGTACTGTTTAGCTGTAAAATGAGAAAGTTTGTGACCCGGCAGCCATGTTGAGATCTGTTGAGGAAATACCAAGCATCGCCCACCAGCCGGAACACAGCCAAAAGGAACTCTGACCTGTGATTGGCCAAAGTCTCAAGTCCCTAGATGTTTTAAAGCCTGAAAACAGAGCTATGAAGAGGTGTAGAAGTCTAGTTATCTCTCAGAACACTTGAATTACAATATGCTGAAAGGTTATTATGGAATCTTTGCCAAATGATGCCAAAAACATTCTGCCTACTGCAGCTTTAATGCCAGGTCTGAATTGGGCCTATTTGACTGGCCAAAGCTGTGGATGATGTTGCATTGCTTTGTGGCAAAAGTTGAACCAGGTTTGACCCAGCCTGCCTTTTCTTTTTGTTTTATTGCCCTCTGAGTCAGGACTCCCACTGCCTCAACGCAGTAGCCTCCGTTTCTTTTGACACTGCTCAAACATCAAACAAACCAAGTTATTTAGATAAAAAATAACTAAGTAAATAAAATTAATTCAAATATTTATGATATTGATAAAGAGGAAATACTTTAAAACACTGCACACTCTCAAACTGGTCGAACCTAACTGCAGACCCCTAGTGTGTGTGACTCTGTGTTGTGTGTGTGTGTGTGTGTGTGTGAACTGTGGGTTGGTAACTATAATTGGGGTATTAATGGCTCTTAATGGGGAGTAATACAGCAGTTTACGGTCATTTAGCCAGATGTCCTAGCAGCCCCTCCACTCCCATCACAGCACACACCAATCTTCTTAAGGAGACAAACACACAACGGTCCAAAACAAAGTGGAACTAATATGAAAACTGAAGTGTTTCACAATATGGTGGAAACATTATTGGATGCAATAGTAAAGGATGTGTTCACAAGTACAGCGGTTTTTAATCAGGATCTTGGGAATAAAAGTGACCCCGACAGAGAAACTCATTTTTATGTATAACCTGGTTCTGGATGTCTGCATCTAAGTGTGAGACTGCTTTTCTGAACTTTAATTGCCTTAATGCACCGTCTTGAATCATCGTGCCAGAACGACAAAAGCTGCAGAAAGCACACCTTCACATGGACTGATACCTGAGGTGCAGAGCAGCGACAGCCAGGTGATGCAACGACAAGTAAAAGATGATGTGCTACAGGAACATCCAACTGTGAATGGTACCCTCTTTCCCCTTTATTTCCCCCCAGTTCCTGTGTCTCTTTGATCGGAGTCGTCTTTCATCCGCAGACACAACGTGACTGACAAGGTGACGCACTCGTTCTCGGACTAAATGAGCTGTGCTCTCCTGGATTTGCATATTCAAATTATCCAGTCAAATCTTTTGCAGTCGGTTGCCGATTTCCTCAACATGGATCTGTGTTTTGTTGATGTCTCAACATTGTGCATTTTAGGAGATAGGACTCGCTCTGTCACCTTGTCTACTAGGAATGTCACGATAGCAGAAATTTAGAAGTTGATACCAATACTAATAGAATTCCACCTTTCTTGATACCCAATTTGATACCATGGTACAAAACAAAAATAAAACAATACAAACTTAGAGCTACTATTGGGAAGTTAAACAGGTCATAATTCCCTCTCTAATATCTATTTTATATTGCAGTGAAAACATCTCTTTCAAACAACTGGATTTTTACCTAATTAACCTTCAACTATTCATTTTTACTGAATAGAGCTTGCATCATAATGCATAAAGCAAGCATATTTGCCCACTCCCATGTTGATAAAAGTATTAAATACTTGACAAATCTCCCTTTAAGGTACATTCTGAACAGATAAAAAATGTGTGATTAATTTGTGATTAATCACGATTAAATATGTTAATCGATTGACAGCTAAAAAAAAAACCTGTTCTTCTTTTATTTCTTTTTAAACATATATATCTGAGCAAGGATGTTTTACAGTTAAAAATGTAACTTTACTGTTGATACTGTGAGTAACTATGAATATTATGTTTAAAAAAAACAACAAAAAAACCCCACATAAAACTAAGATCTACAGATCTTAATTTGAGAAAGATTAAAGTTAAATTTACATAAATTGCTGTAACTCAAACATGTATTGCGTCAGTCCAACAGACTGATAATATTGGCCTGCTGATGTTATTGGTTGGGCACTAATGGTCAACTTGTAATTCGCCTCAATGCTGTCGTTAAAGAGATGAATTAAGATCAGTAAAATCAGTTACATTTCTTTTGTTCAAAAAGAGGCAAGTTATACATACTATCTACCCTACTTTGAAGGTACAACGGGGAGTCCCCTATTTGTGTATAGGCCCATAATCCTCTGGTACAGCTGTGAAAAATGTGTGATCCTACAACAGATTTACTTCTAGTTCTGTAAAGAACCAACAAATCCTCCATGTTGAATCTTCAGTAGCAGTAACTGAATGTGTGAATCCTCCTACTCACTCCACAGAGTCCTCCTCGCTCAGGACTGAATACAGGACCAATATTTTCAATATGCAATAGCAAACCACTTTGGCAGCTTATCCTGTTGGAGAAATGCTACACTCTCAACCTGCATGTGTGTGTGTGTGTGTGTGTGTGTGTGTGTGTGTGTGTGTGTGTGTTAGTGAGAGTGAGTGTTTGATATGGGGTATGAGTGGGGGCCGCAGGTGCCAGACAGGCGGCCGTTTCACACCCGTCTTCTGTAATTGGCCAGAGCACCCCATCTTCCTTCAATAGGACCCCCCTCAAACACTCAAACACACACACACACACACACACACACACACATACACACACATGCTATAACACACACACAGACACACACACACACACACACACACACACACAGTTGGAGGAATGAAGCAAGGCCAGCTCGGGCCTGACGCCACGGCAACCATGACGCCAGCCAATTATAGCACGGCAAGGCAAGGATGCGTGATAAAGTCACCTAGCAACTGAGAGAAAGAGAGACGGAGTGGAGGGGGGGCGGGCGAGAGAGAGAGAGAGAGAGAGAGAGAGAGAGAGAGAGAGAGAGAGAGAGAGAGAGAGAGATTAACAGGCACGGACAATCAACCAGCCACCAACCAATTATGGAAGAGGGTGATGCAGTTGCTTGGCAACCCAAACTGAATGAGCAAGTGGAAGCGAGAGGGAAAGAGAGAGAGCAGGTTGGAGGTTGGATTCAGTGGGTGTAAAGGAGTATATATATATATATGTACATATATATATATATACACACACACACACACACACATATATATATTGTATATATATATACTGTATATGGAGGTCTGGGGTTTTCCTGAATCCACATGAGGCTGTGGTGGTACCCGCTGAGGGTCGGGGTTGAGGTCTTGGGAAGTCAGACTCAAGCTGGAGTGTTTTTTTTTCATGCTTTGACCTGTGAACTACATATCACAGAATATACTTTACATCACCGATAGACATTTTGCAAACCAAGGTGGCAGATTTATATCTTGAATAAAAGACTGTGGAAGAAATTCTTCAAATTAATTTAGCAACCCTAATTAAATCTCTTCAGTCTTTGGTAATGACTGATTTAGGGTGTATCCCAAAGTTTATTTTAGCACTCCGTTTGAATGTATTTTTTTTTTGTTTCGTTTCAGCCCATTCTTGAAACTTGCTTCAGTCGAATGAACACAAAACCTGCATTGAAGTAGTAGTAGGCAGAATGTTTTTGGCATCATTGGGCAAAAATTCCATAATAACCTTTCAGCATATTGTAATTCAGGTGTTCTGAGAGAAAACTAGACTTCTGCACCTCCTCATGGCTCTGTTATCAGGCTTTAGAAAATCTAGCCCGTGACGGGAGACTTTGGCCAATCACAGGTCTTTTCAGAGAGAGAGCGTTCCTATTGGCTGTGCTCTGACTGGAGGGCGGTGCTTGGTATTTCCTCAACTAATCTTAACATGGCTGCTGGGTCACAAACTTTCTAATTTTACAGCTAAACAGTACACTACAAGATGTTTCTGAAAACATTTTATGCAAGAAATAGGCATTACAGTAACAGAATATTGATTCATATTTGATTAGCGCTGCCTAGTTTGATCGTTTGATCGGAGTTTGTGAGTGATTGACAGCTGCTCAGAGACGGCAAGGCTTCAGTTCGGTTCTGATTGGTTGTTTTCCTCCGGTCTGGGAAATCTTGCAGATGCCGTTAGCAGAACCGGAGGACACAGAGGCACATGATTTTTTTCATGCTCTACTGTCAGGATATAGTGATCATTTTATAAGAATAACTTTTTTAAAATCATATTTGCTCCATTTCTACCCACTGCAGCTTTGATTGTTGTCAAACTTCCATAATAATTTTTTGAGGTTATTCTGTACAGACTTTTCATTTGAATATGCACCTTATCTATATTATCATTTAATAATAACATAAGTAACATTCACAAAAAAAAAAAAAATCAATGCAAACTCGTTCTCTAATGATGGTTTATCATCAAACAAGTTCAGCAGTGTGCCAACTGATTGTTTCAGACCATGTAGAAATTAATGGAAACAAATGGCTGCCTGGAATAATAGCAAAATATATACATGATTTGTAGTTCAGGAACTGATAATGATCAGAAAAGGCTGTTTGGTAGTGATATTTAATGGTAGAATAAAATAAAATGCATTGCTATACAAGTCAGTCATGACTCCCAAACATTAAATGTCAGAGAATGCTTTTAAATGTCATCCGACACTGTGACCTGTCAGAGGTTTCAACTAATGTTTAATGATGTTTACAAGCTTATGGTTCTAAAAAATGTCCGCCTACACAAATCTGTTAGTGATGATGACTTAAATTTGGATGTGTAGACGACTGAGGGGTTTGAGAAAATGACTCCAATCAAGTTCAGACATTTGCTCTTTATCTTTACGAGGAAATCCTTCTCTAGACATGTTTTTAGTGTTCGGTGTAGTTTTATGGAGACAAAGATCTGCTTGTAACAAAGCTGCTTTATTGTTTCATTTAAGAGATTGTATGTTCCTGTCATTTTGTACTTAAATGTGCTAAATTTGGAATTCAGAGCATTAATATAGCAGCAAAACACTATTTGCTATAACACATTTTCTGCAATTTGTGGGTTACCTTCTAGACACAGCCTAATTTTATCACTCGGCAGTCGAGCCATTTCGGCTTCATGCTCTACTGAGGAACTTTTATAGGAATGAACGGGGAACCGCCTCCGACGCTGTATCCAGATCTCTTTATCCATCCATGCTATGATGTAGTGGAGTTATGTGAGCAGAGAATGAAGTCTGTGTGTTGTTATCTGAGCTTCTCTGTGCTTTGTTTGCGTAGTCGGCCCGGCCGCGTGTGCATCTTAGTGCATATGAGTCCCAGTGTGTTTATCCCACTGGCTAGCTAATTGCCGCCACACTGCACCGCGATCTTACCACAGTTATCACTGATAACGGCGTCTTTACCCCACAGGTTAACCACTGTTAGCTCTGTCAGCACTGTTGCCGTTTGTTTGCACTGTTCATACCGTTAGCACCGCAGCTAGTCGCCAATTCAGTTGTCGCCAGTTTGAGGGCTGTATGGAGGCAATCCTTCAATGATAGGCCTAGATGTGCTGAATTTTGGAATTTAGTACCTTTAAACCTATTAGAAAAATGGCTTTCACAAAAGAAGGATACGGCAGTTTTTATCCATTTACACATATCACATACAGTAAAAAAAAAAAAAAATAGGTGCTGTATTGAACCATTAACCCTGCATTGTACCACAATACTGTCACACACTTGCTGATTGGTGAATGTCTATTTAGTTGTTTTGGGTTTTCCTCTATTTTGTCTGGGTATGTTAGAACTGCCATTCAACTTTTACACAACCAGACAGCTTGTTGATGGAGCTGTTCGAAGCAGTGGCGTAAATATCGAAGGTGCAACCGGTGCGGCGCACCAGGGGCCCAGAAGCTGGCACTTCTGTTACGTCATGTAAAACAAACCACGTAGGCTACCTATCAGCTGTGCGCTCGAGATCAGATTGGAGACGTAACCACTTATCTTTCCTTCGTTTGTTCTTTTTAAACAGAAAACACACGTTTAATATTCTGATATTTACTGGAAATGACCCAAAAATACGATATAGCCACCAGCAGTAGGAAACTTTCAGCTCTCTGGCAATCTTCCTTCAGCCAGCTTCCACCTTATTAAAGTTTTTGTGGTGAAATGAAGAGGTAACGTATAGATAACTCCTCATTTCAACTTCACCAATCAGCCGTTCCCGGTCCATTGAGGCCATTTTAAGGCCATTTTAAGGCCATTTTAAGGTCATTTTAAGGCGATTTAAAGGCGATTTCAAGGCGATTTCAAGGTGAGCGGCAGAAATAAATAGTCTAACAAAAGCTCACAGCCAGGACATTCAAATCAAAAAGGACATGGTTCTTAAGCAGTGTCTTTAATGACTTTGCAGAGCAAAAGACCTGTAAATGTCTAATGGGTGAGTATTGGTTTATTTTGTTATTATGGTGTGGGATCAGGGATTTAAATCTATAGCACTGTAATTGTTACGTCTCATATGTTGGAAAATGCGCACCGTCTGCGCAATGTCTGTGAGAACATTTGGGTCCAGGGCTGGCTGTTAAATTAGCGTTGATAAATCTGGCGCTCTGGCTGCTGTCCGTGGTGCTGATCTAAGGCTGGTTTGCAGGATGGGAGTTGCATGGTGAGCCTCTCCATGGTGGCATAGCTATTGTCTGCTTTGCAATTGTCTGGAGGGGTTATTTGTACATGCGTGTGCGCACGAGCGTGCGATTGTGTTTGGGACGAGGGCCCAAGAAACAAATGTGCACCGGGGCCAATCACAACTATGTTACGCTGCTGGTTAGAAGTCGTGTTTCTTCACTGATAGAGCTAGGCCTGCAGTTTCCACCCCGTCTCCAGTCTTGGTGCTTCGCTATTCTGAACATGTCTCTGTTTTATTGATTCTGTTTGTCTCTGATTATCAGCTGACAACAGCGAGGTGTACTTGAGCTGTGATCTGCAATGTATTGTATGCACATCCACATATTTTATCAGGTACAATTCGCAATGTTTGATATAAGTGCCTGCAAACTGAGTTGATGCCCGTTTCATTAAGTACAGTTTAGACAAATAGTCTCGCACACCGCTCATCTATTCTGCTATCTCGGGTGCCAAGTATGCAGTTAAGTATATTGTTTTGGACTGCAGCTTGAATAACAAGGAGGATTATTAGCCATCTAGTGTTTTTAAGAGATAAAACCAGATCCGAGAGAGTGAGAATAAAACCAACCAGAGAATCAGAAAACCCTGGCTCCGACTCCGAGCAGCTCTGACTGGGTACTTTAGAGATTTACTGAATTAATTTGTACATCTATTCATGTTGCAACTTTCCCTAAATGAACATTTTCATAAAAGAAAATAAAACTCCACATCGTAGCTGCGGCTCAGAGAAATAGTTTGGGATATGAACAGAGGAATATTATTACCAACATTATGTGGAATTGATGCACGTGTACAGCAAAACTCCTGAAAGAGCTCGCCATAATTATGTTTCTAATGGCCTCTGGTGTGCACTATGTGACAGTAAGTGTATTGATGCTGTGCAGGCTTTCTGCAGTTGCTCCTCCCTGTAGTCTCTGCTACGTTAATCCCTCCCTACATGTATGTTCAATGATTTATGGTCATAATAACCCAAAAAGAGGATTAAGCTAATTAAACCACAGTGCTGTGCTTGTAGTGAACACATCGGGAGGGAATACACCGCCCCCACATTTATACCACACACACACACACACACACACACACACACACACACACACACACACACACACAGAAGAAGCTGCAGTGTCTCCAGGGTCTTTTTTTTTTTCTCAGTGAATGATTTCTGCCTTTAAAAGCTCATCGTTGGTTAGCATGACTCGACTGTAGAATCATCAGAAGATTAGAGATACTGCAGCTAGCGGCCAGGCTACCAGAAAGCTAGCCGCTCCATTCTGGATTAGTTATAATAAAGCTACAGCCGCGGGTTCTCCTGGCCGTGCTAGGTGCTGCACCCTGGAATGTAATGCTATACTTAAAGCCATGCGATGGTCACTGGGATCATATAAGCCTGTAACACGCTGGATTAATGATGCCAAGGTTGCCGTGTATTAATACAGTAGAGGGTCTGCAGGCTATGTACTGTAATCCTGATGAACACCAAGGAAACTGGATGATGACAACTGGAGGCCATGAACCACTCCAGATACTGTAAATGGCGCTGTGGTTAAAAGCTAGAGTTGAATAATGTTATAGCTTCAGGTGGTGCAAGTCTGCACAGGCCTCATGCTGCTGCAGATAAGTGATGGATTCAGCCTCAGTTACTCAGGCTAAAAGATGTTCAATCCAGAATGCATTTTGACATGAAAACAGATTTAGAGGATTTCTGAGAATGTACAAGTCTGTGGTACACTAGTCCCTGTCACTTTAAAAGTAGTGATGTACTGGGAATCGAAAATCAAAACAACCTCCGATATGAATATTGCATTTTCAGACAAACAATTCATAAAGTTTCTACTCTAGGTGTTTTTTGTGATTTTGCACATACTGAATCAATGTGGTCTTTGGTTACCACATAAAACCACAAAAGTACTGACACAGCTGCTTCATTGATTAACAGTGTGGATGCTGATGCAGCAGGCTCCAGTGAAAAACGCAGGGTTACTTCAAATAAAGTTGAACCTGGCTCAACTTTTGCTGTAATACATTGTCACCGGGCAAGGCGCTGCATTTGTCAGTCAAATATGTGCCAGAACTAGAGCTGTCAAAGTTAACGTATTAACACAATCAATCTCCCAGAGGCTGTAGCGGGCTCAGTTTGAGAAACTGTGTGAGTGACCTCAAGATATGTGAATGAAAATGGGTTCTATGGGTACCCAACGAGTCTCCCCTTTACAGACATGCCCACTTTATGATAATCACATGCAGTTTGGGGCAAGTCATAGTCAAGTCAGCACACTGACACACAGACAGCTGTTGTTGCCTGTTGGGCTGCAGTTTGCCATGTTATGATTTGAGCATATTTGTTATGCTAAATGCAGTACCTGTGAGGATTTCTGGACAATATTTGTCATTATTTTGTGTTGTTAATTGATTTCCAATAATAAATATAAACATACATTTGCATAAAGCAAGGATATTTGCACACTCCCATGTTGACATTAAATACTTGAAAAATTTCCCTTTAAGGTACATTTAGAACAGATAAAAAATATGCGAATAATCGCGATTAATCACGGACAATCGTGCGATTAATCACGATTAAATATTTTAACTGATTGACAGCCCTAGCCAGAACATAAATTATGTTTTAAAATAAGGGTCAATATTTCTACTTTTGACCTGCTGATCTTCGCCACTAATGATAAAGTGATTGTCTTTTAAGAGTTGCGAAATCACTGCAGTATTTTGACATCTAGTTAGCCTTCAAACTAATGTACCACAACAGTATCTGAAACAATAGCCCCTTTTTTGCACCGCAGGAACTTTCCCCAGGGACAAGGAACCTTTTGAAGAACTCACTGCATTTTGACCGCAGGGACCAGGGTCTAAATTAAGTTCCGGGGACATTTTACTCCCCAAAAATGCCATTGTCGGGTGGGGTGTAGCACTTTCTGAAAGTACAGGAACTTTCAGGGATAACTGTTTCAGGACGAGGAGAGAGCATTTCTCTTTGTTTGATAACATTGAAAGTAAAATTAGGCTCTGCTGTCGGTCTTCCTACACATTTAAAAATAAAGACAGAGAGAAAAAGAGAGGCAGCGTGAGGGAGGTGAGAGGGCGAGCAGTATAATATATTTTCTCTGATTGTTGCATTCTGAAGCACAAAGAAATAGCAGCAGCCCTTGTCCCATTTCATGTTGTTTTTTTCATATGTCAGCGGACTATAACTTGCCTAATCTTCACAGGTCTTTAGATCACTGAGCATAGTAGTTTGAAAAGTAGTCCAGGGACTAAAATGATCAGAAATGTCTTGGTGGAAATGCAGCTAAAATTGCTCTTATTAACACAGGCCTTTGCAGCTTTGTGGAATTGATTGAAAGGTTTTGTTTCGATGTGTTAGGAGCAATAACTCGTTCAGAATATTACAAGAGGCTGCTCCTTATCGAGTAACCTTCTTACTATGACGGATGTGAACTTCAGTTTAGGTGACTTAATGCTGTTTAAACTCAAGCAAATCACAAATTCATCATAATCTGTATCAGTCAAATCCATCTTCACTCATGTGTCTCCTTCATCAACTCAGAGCCCGTCTCCACATGCTAACACTTTGGAGAGCTCACAGCAGACAGCCCCTGGACACATTAGCCTGGTGTGTGTTCTGTCTGAGGGTCACTGAGAGGGCAGCAGTAGTTAGCAGCTAAAGCTGCATGTCGGACCCAGTTGGACACGGCTGAATTACCAATGTCATTTACTAGCAGTCTATCACTCATCAGGCAATTACTGAGGCAGGGCCTTTTGGCCCTGAGCTGGTATAAGACTCAGGAGGAAATTAATAAGATCTAGAGGATCACCTGATAAGCAGAAGAAGACGAGGAGAGGTTATAATCTCTCTTAGAAAACTCAAATGTCTGATTTTCTCCACAATTTGGGTTGTGTACATGTGCTGGGTTTTAGTCTTACTCAAAGATCCAGGTTTAAGCACTTTGTTGAAGTTACTACATCTTGTAGTGCTGGCGCTAGGGCTGCACAATTATAAAAATATTAATCGCGATCACGATTTGGGCATCCCACAATGAAATGAACACGATCGACTGCAATATTGACGTTTAAAATGCAAGTTACGCTCATAGCTCCGCTAAATATCTAAATCAAGCGCTTCCTAAACTAACAGCCAGCCACCAACCGGTGATCGTCGTTTTGGCTTCACTTTTGGGGAGCTGTCATGCCGCTGCGTGCACACCCTACAGTGGTAGTCCAGAGTAGAAGAAATATATATATTGTAAAGCAGATGAGCAAAACAAAAATGCACAGATTTCAGGTGACAAACCTTATTTTAAGCCTTATTTTAATGCAAAGATTTGTTAATTAGCAGGAATGTAGCACAATATTGATCAAAATAATCATGATTATCATTTTGGCCATAATCGTGCAGCCCTAGCTGGTGCTTTTACTAGGACATGGACATATTTTTCATTGTGTTGGTTCTGAAACCACAACATGTTGGGTTGAGATGTAAAAATGCTGACTATCAGCTTTACTTTAAGTGTGTTAACAGTGAAGGAATGATAGTAATTTCTGTATAAAGTCCCCTAATTTTAGGGCACAGAAAGTAACTGGAAAAGTTGTATAAACTCTGATAAAGTCATCATTTTGTGTCAAGGATTTGCTGCCAAGTCTCACAGACATCCTCAGACACTTGGCATCTTCCCAGCTGATGTTCTGTCAGGCTGTACTGCAGACAGCTTCGCTTCTTGTTTCAGGGCTCTTTGACTGCAGTTCAGCACCAAGAACGTTGCAATGCTTGTTCGTAAAACTCCGTTTTAGTTTTTATAGTCCGCATGATGTCCTGCTGCATTGTCCTAAAACTGGGGACCTGGGCCCATTTCACACAAGCCATTTGTGAGCACTGCCTGAACACAGATCATTAATGATTGTTACTCGTAAGAGAAATTCTACCCTAGCCCTACAGGTTTCCTGCATGGATCGCAAACATGGTATTCATGTTGATCAGTAAAACGTTTCAAAATGAGCAAGAGGACAAGATCTCATGTTACAAACGTGCTCAAAAGGTCCTCATGTATACACAGGGCTACAAGTCCTACAGTGTTCACCTAATATCGATGTGAATGCTCTCAAATTGTAGCTGAAAGTCAGCACTATAACCCCATAGTCATCGTTTCATTTCAAATCCGAAGTACTGGACTACAGAGCTGAAATGATTAAAATAGGTAAGTACTTATGCTGAAGGTTATGTACGTAATGAAGGTCTTACCTGTGTGAGTCCTCTGATGTGCCTTCAGATGGGAGCTCTTGGTGTAAACCTTCCTGCAGCCATTAAACTGGCATCGGTGGACTCTCTTTTTGTTCTCTGGTACTTCTCCTCCCAGACTTCCTCCTCCTCCCTGCTCGCCGTCGCTGAGGGCTCCTCCTCGGCCCGGCGGCGACGGTAACGCTCGCGCCGCCACCAGTTTGGCCGCCCCCAACCCGACCTTCTTCGCCACAAATTTGAGCGTTAGCGTGCCGTCTGCCGTCGCGGTCAGTGTTTGTGTGGATTTGATGAGGTGGCGGCCGAGCTCCGGTGACGATGGCGGCGTTAGGGATGTAACGGCGGCGCTGAGCTGTGCGGCGCTGACTCCTGCCAGGACTTGGTCCTTTGGCGTGAGAGTTTCGGTCCCGACCTCTGCCTGGGTCTTGGGCACCTGGAGGATTTTGGCCTGGACCTTGGGGAGAGTTACCAGTAGTGGAGGCGGGCTCGGCTGGTCGGGGAGGCTGGGGAGGAGGGGGTCCATCAGGTCCTCGTCACTGTCTCCACCTTGCATGAAGGTAGGCGTTAAGAGACAGTCCAGCTCCTCGTCAAAGAGCTCCGAGAGTCGCTTGGGCTCCGTCTGCAGGTATCGCTCCAACTCTAGACATGTCTGCAAGAAAAGGAAGCACACGGACCCAGAGTCAGACATAAATATACTTTACACCTTGTTAGTTCACTGTTTCTTTCAACTCAAGTCACACCATCTACATATGCTAGAAAGACCGTGGTTATGGTCAGGAAAAATGTAAACACAAGTTGGTTTAACTGTTTGAACAAACGACCGATGCCATTGTTTTTTTATAAATGTCATATTTAGTTGTTTTCTCCGGACTGCGGCCTGTTCAGATACGCTGTTTACTAGTCTATTTAAATACAAATACCCACTGCAGGCTTTATATTTCTCAGCAGCTGTTGACCATGTCACCTGGCACATGGCAGTCCTGAGAGAGGAAGGATTTAGTCTGTGATTGATTGCTGCTGCCTGGCCAAGCTCTCCGGAGCCCTGAACTGTGCAAGCCTTGCCTGTTTCCCTCTGCTCACCCAAATCAACCAGCCATGGAAGTTTATATCGCAAGATAGAGGAAGGAAGGAGAGTCGGGGGGGAAAGTCAAACAACGAAACAAAGGAGAAAGGAAGGGAGATAAGAAGAGAGAAATGAGCAAGTATCTAGTATTCATCCAGAGATAACGGAGACATCTGTGCAACAACTATACAGTTCCAGATTTTGGCAGCAGAGCAGCATCGCCACAGTTGTTGGTGTGCTGGGGCTTCAGTGCCTTGGTCAAGGGCACCGGCCACATTACCTCAAGGGATTTGAGCCAAAAACCTTTTGGTCACTAACCTACTTTTCTAACCTAAAAGCAACACCTCTTCTCTCTGAACTTTTACGTTTTCTGTAAATCCTGCCGCCCTCTCACTCGAATTACCAATTGCACTTTTGAGGTAGACCGTTTAGTCGATCCTGATTCTTGCTTTGATCCCTCACATCTGCAACACTGGTTTTTATTGCAATTCTGTATGCGTCGTTCCACGGGGAAAATAAGGCACACGTAGCTGTTACGGCTGATCATAATCTAATGAGATAAGAAATAAAGTTTTCACAGCTGTTTGATATAAAATGTATACTAAAAACAAGCCTTGTTAAATGCTACTAAAAGGGTAAAACGAGTGTCTGTGATAGTTTGGATTTGTTTTACAAAGCAAACAGATGCAAACCAGATGGTGGAGCATCAGATTCCAGAGCAGCAGTGTTAGTAATTATTTACAGACTGAAACTGTTGAAACATATGCAAAATAAAGTTTCGATCAGATGTAATCACATTCGTGGTTAACCGCAATAATAACATATGAAGTGACATCCTGCAATGGCGATGCTGACAACTGGAAATTCTCACCAAAATCTGCTCTCATTTCCCTGAAAAAACACCTGGACTCCCTGGATTTTAAATGTGTGTGGAAGCACCTGTGTGTTCCCATAATGACGACTATTTTAAGTACTGAAAAACAACGTCTTCTCCAAATCTCATTAACGTCACCACCCAAATGTCATAAGTGTAGTCCGTCCTTGAAATGCCATTACTACAATAATCAAACTAGATCCAACTTGCAGCTGTAGGTTTCTTCCAGTGACTTTTCATGCTAATGAATGGGAGCTTACAGTCCAGCTGCGTGACAAAATCTGTCAGCAAAACTATGCAGGTGGTTCAACAAGAGGCGAACATGATCCCTAAATCACAGAACAGAGTGGCATTCAACACTGAGTGAAGATAAATGTCCAAAAACAGTGCTACTCCTGTTCCTCAAATGATAGAAACAACAAAATGACTGAATGCTATGAATTTTCCTACACACGGCATTAAGATGTCTAACCAATCATACATATTAAAACATTAAAAGAATATGCTTAAAAACAGAGGAGCAGATTGTGTAGAGTGGGGTGTGTGTTTGTTCTCCCTTATAGATAGTATACATATAGATACTTTTAATGCTGCAGTGGGTAGAAATGGAGCACATATGATTAAAAAAAAGGTATTTTTATAAAACGGTCACTATATCCCAATAGTTGTACATAAGACAGGTAATCTGAAAAAAAATCATGTGCCTCTGTTTCCTCCGGTGCTCATAATGGCATCTACAAGATTTCACAGACTAGAGGAAAACAACCAATCAGAGCCGAGCTGGAGCCTTGCCGTCTCTGTGCAGCTGTCACTCACTTGTAAACTCCGATCAAACTAGACAGCGCTGATCAAATATGAATCAATATTCTGTTACTGTAATGCCTATTTCTCCCTTGAAATGTTTTCAGAAACATCTCGTAGTGTACTGTTTAGCTGTAAAATTAGAAAGTTTGTGAGCCGGCCGCCATGTTGAGATCAGTTGAGGAAATACCAAGCACCGCCCAGCAGCCGGAGGAAACACTACAAGATGTTTCTGAAAACATTTGAGGCAAGAAATAGGCATTACAGTAACAGAATATTGATTCATATTTCATCAGCGCTGACTAGTTTGACCGTTTGATCGGAGCTTGCGGGTGATAGACGGCTGCCTCCGTTGAATGAACAGCCAATAGGAACGATCTCTCTCTCTGAAATGACCTGTAATTGACCAATGTCTCCCGTCATGGGCTAGATTCTTTAAAGCCTGAAAACAGAGCCATGAGGAGGTGCAGAAGACTCCCAGAAGACAATATGCTGAACGATTATTATGGATTTTTTCGCCCAATGATGCCAAAAACATTCTGCCTACTGCAGGTTTTAAAGAGAATTGTCATTTTGCTACCACATACTCAAATGAAAGAACATCCGAAATTTGAAAAAAATCATGCTTTTATGATATATTTATCCATAGTTCTGTGTTTAAAATCACATTTCAGTTAATGATGAATTCTAGGAAAAAGTTTTGCGATTGAAGTAATGATTTTAAAATCAAAAGGAAATCTTTAGAACCTATACTGGAGGAAACAAATCCTGAGTTCTTAGCATTAATGTTTTTTTAGGTTTCTTTTCGTCAGGAGAGAGAGAGAGAGAGAGAGAGAGAGAGGGAAAAGACAGCAGGCCAGTCAAGACAGCAGGCCAGTCCACAGCTCTGTAACTGTCCACTCAGCACTTTCTTGCCAGCTACCTGGCTCGAGCGCTATCCTGCAGCACACTGCCTTTACTCTATCTACTTGGAATTGAATTAATTTCCTCTGTGTGGCCAAAGGCCTTTGGCAGCTGGGGGTTCTCATCCTGATCCTCTGGCTCTTTCCACCTCTGCCATCGGAGCAAATTACAGCCACTATAGGAATGCTTTTTTTTTTTTTCTTCCTTAGCAGCAGCTGGTTGACTTGGTCCATTCAGACCGGCCAGCGCTGGAGCTTTGCTCCGCTCAGCCTCAGTGACGAGACAGACAAACCAACACATTTAGTCTGAACATCTGTTGAGTGGTGATAAGCTGAACTTCCCTCTCCCTCCTTTTCTCCCTTTCTTCTTCCCTTTAAAAGAATGTCTTTTTTTATTCCTAAGGATGCTCATTTGCATATGAATACAAATCAAAGATATCTCTTTGGGAGGGTTAACGCTGCTTCATAAGGAAACTTGAAAATGAGAAGCATCCATGTACAGAAGCAAAGATGATGCCAAGTAACAATGTCTTTTGTAAAGCTGATACTGTGAGGACAACCTTCGGGTTAGCCTTTTGTCCAGATTGCTTCTATGACTTGTTAGCATTGGTATTCCTTTGAGCTGTGTGTAATACAATATCTAGTCAAGCACGCTAAAGGAGGCTATTATATCTCGGTTTAAATTAGATCAGTCGTTGCTAATGCATCTAGAAACCAATACTGGAGATTATCAAACAGACATCAGGTTATCTGGAGTGGAATTTAAACAGCTAAGTGCTTTATATCAAGGCAAGATAGCTGCGAGGTTTGGACAGTAGAATCACCGCTCATTGATCACTCATAGCAGAATCAAGTCCAAGAGGCCTCGCACACCCAACTAAACAAACATGGTTTCATGTAAATATGAACCCTAAAGTTAATACAATGAAAGTCAGGCCTATCATTCCAATTATGCACCTTAGTGTAAAAGAACAGTGTTCAATGTTGACCTAAGAAGTAAATCCCTACCTAATGAGCATTAAGCTCGGATAAAGATTTAAAGGGGACATATCATGAAAAACTTACTTTTTCAGTACTTGTGCACATACATACATTTGGGTATCTGGAGTGCCTACCAACCCACAAACTGTGAAATAAGACAACCCAGTCAGTATTTGTGGGCTGCTTAGATCAGAAAACGTGTGATTCAACAAGTCATTCAGATTTCGCTCCCCTTCCTATGTCACATGCAGGCTCATTAGAATATATCTATAGATATTTATATATGATCTCCACCCACCGCTTGAGAGCTACCTTTGCAAAGGTGCACCATATTTTTCTCACAAACCAATCAGAGCAGACTGGGCTTTTCTGGGAGGGGGTCTTAAAGAGACAGGCACTAAAACGGAGCGTTTCAGACGGAGGATGAATACAGGTATATTCAGACAGACAGCATGAGGAAAATAATGTGTTTTTTGAACATTAAAGCATGTAGACATGTTCTAGTAGAAACCCAAAATAAGTATGAACCTGAAAATCAGCATGATATGTCCCCTTTAAAATCCCCCTTTCCCCCCCCCAAAAAAAGTCATGTTAGGTATATACAATTGCATGTAACCATAGCAATAAAGTCTCAGTTTTGCACATATGTGATGAAATAATCTAAACTAAAGGTTCACTAGAGTGAAGAGTTTTCAACCTTATCCCCCCCCCCCCATATACAAACACTTGTTATCATCTGACATAGGTTGCGTGATGACACCTGAGCAAGTTCCATTCACTGAAGAAAGCAGAAAGCTCAAAGAAAAGTTGGTAAGTGAAGCTTGAGTAATGAATGAATAATTTATCACAGATAGCAACAATGCTTTGGCTGACAATACACAAGCCTGGAAGAAAAGCTGCCTCCGCTTTGTCTGTTATTTGTCTCATTACTTAGTCACATATGTCAACAATTAAACTAGTAAGTCATCTTTTATCTTAAAGGATGGGAATGATGACCAAACAATACAGCCTCTGTTAGTGATTTCTGACGGCACACTGACTACCATTGTTTTCACTTGGACTAGAAATCAAAAATAGAAAGGTCTGTGTCTCCCCTGGCGGGGGCTGGACTGGTGCTGAGGATTGTGGGAGGTGGGCGGGGAGGGTAGAGAGGGTAGAGAGAGCCCGAGGCCGTGGAAGAGGAGCGAGTGGCAATCAAACCCACGGCTGGCAGTGAACGCGCCGCCTCTGACATCACACGTATGACCTTCTCCTGCGTCTGTTTCTCCTACACACCATGAATATCAGGTAACAATGACATGTATGGCCTGCAGCGTGTGCGTGTGTGTGTGCGTGTGTGTGTGTCAACTGGCTAACAGCTCAGACTGATAGCATGTGTAGGGCTCACCTCCTGTCCCCCTGCTCAGTCCCACACCATATGGAGAAAGGTCAAATCAAAACACACACACACACGGGCAGCCAGTAACACTCATTCCCATAAAAAAAAAATTTTTGATCAGAGCTTTTCAGCACTCGGATGGACACGACACTCTCCTGGTTGAATCATCAGTACAAACAATCAAGACACTGAGCTGAAGAAAATCGGCTTCAACGACAAAAAGTCAAAAGGTGCCAGACAGTGAACACAACAGTTTCAGGACAGAAGTCAACTAGAGACCCGCTGCAGTAAGAAAGATCCAATCACAGAGCTTCAGATTCTGTTGCTGGCAGCTAATGGTGGGCTGAAGTTAGAGGTTGAGCTCTGTAAATACATAAATAAATCATACAGCGTTCACGTCATACCTGTATTTGGCAGAATGGGATGAACGGGAACACCTCCTCTTATTCCGACTTATATTGCTAGCTCTACAGTCATACCAGATAAATGGACACCAAGACATACTATATAGCTCCTTTTTAATTAGCTGAATCAACTGTTTTAAAGGGGACATACGTCATACTCATTTTCAGGTTCATATTTGTATTTTGGGATTCTATTATAACATGTACATGCTTTGGTGGTCAAAAAACAAAAAAATGTTCTCATACTGTCTGTCTGAATATACCTGTATTCACCTTGTGTCTGAAACACTCCGGTTTAGCGTTTGTCTCTTAAAGACCCCCTCCCTAAAAAGCCCAGTCTACTCTGACTGGTTTGCAAGAAAAGTATGGTGCACCTTTGCAAAGGTGGTTCTCAAGCTGTGGGTGGAGATACTCAGATCGGGGGGCGATATATTCTAATGAGCCTGCATGTGACATAGGAAGAGGAGCCAAATCTGATTGGCTTGTTGAATCACATGCTTTCTGATGTAGGCAGCCCACAAAAAACGGACTGGGTTGTCTTATTTCACAGTTTGTGGGTTTGTAGGCATTCTAGATGCGTGTGCATCATGTCTGTGCACGAGCTCTGAAGAAGTGAGTTTTTTCATGATATGTCTCCTTTAATATTGGATTTCATCTGGATGTTATTGTCAGCGTTGCTTTGCAGCCATTTGGCCACCAGTTTGTTGACACTTACTGTGTAATGGTTTTCAACAATTGAGAGGTATTGTAGCTGCCAGAAATTCACAATTTCACCAACTCATTTATAAACAAGAGGCTGGTGAGGACACCACTTGGCTTTTCTTAATTATAGTCTGTATGATTTGATGTGAACGCAGTGCAAGTGCAGTGTTTTGTTTCTGATTGCAATGATGAAGGATACGGCAAATACGCCAAATCTGCAATTTTACAGGCTGGCAAGATTATGCACAGCCACTGAGGCTCATGGGTACTGTAGTGTTGCTACCTAGTATTTAAAGCTAGGGTTGGTAATCTTAGGAAACTAGCAAGAGTACGCTAGATTTAAAAAAAATTACCCAACCAAAAAAACCCAGCCCAGTGTTGCAAACTCTTTTCCAATGAAAGTACCTAGTAGCACCAGCTCCAAAAGTCCCTAAATCTAGAGAGAAAGAAACTGACAGCCCGTCCCACCAGTTTCAGTTCATGTACTCATTTCACAGAACTACTCCCACAGTGTTCATTTCATGGTTTTCAATGTAACTTCATTTAATTATGTAACTGTATTGAGGTCAATGTCAAACAAGGTCAAATGCAGATGCTGTATCACTGCTAAAGTGAAAGACATAATGTGGTTGACCATGACATATTACACTACATTTGAAAGCTTTATATAGTGATTCTACATTTAGTTTACTTATGAAAGCAACTGTTTTTTTTGGTTGCGATCAGTTTGTTGACATATTTCTCGGGACCAGCTACCCTTTCATACACAGAGCTGGAGATAAAAACAATGGATCCATCTTGTCCTCCTGCATCCACGCTTCCCTCAATGAACGTTTCTTTCCCCTTTATATTTTGAGTGTTTGATTTAATATCTCGTCTAAAATAGCTACCGGTGACGTGCAGGTCCTGCCTGTGTGCGTGTGTGTGTGTGTGTGTGTGTGTGTGTGTGTGTGTTCTCAACATGCTGAGGTCCATTAATAATGAATGCAGAGAGCAGAGGGCTCTGGATGGAAGCGCTAAGAGCTTTTGACAGACAAAAGATCATCGAGGACGGAGCTCGGCAAACAGACTGAAGTGGGTTCAGCGGGAGATGCTCCGTCTGTGTTTGCATGCACACACAGTTATGTGACTATTACCAACATTTCCATTAGGACAATGGTGAAATTAAGCCATTAACGTGATTCTGTAAAGTGACACTTCCTATAATGATCTACTTCACATGTGGTTATTGCCACATAAATGAACAACACGAGAAACATCTACAGCTTTCTGCCTGCAAGACTTTAGATTCTACGAAGCGTATCAAGAACAGACTCGGCTCTTTCTAATAGGTCCTACAGCAGTCAGTGAATGTTTAGATAATTAAATATTAAGTAGCAAAACTAGGTTTAGTGAAATGAAGCATGCTTTTGCAACTTCTTGACTCTGCATTGTTTATTTTTCTCGGTTTAATTCAAAAATTTATTCTGGTTTGCCTATTAGGACGGATCTGATATTTCCAGTTGGAATTCAGGGCCATGACTACATTTTACAAGATTACATTTGAATGCATCATGGTAGCCCTATAATTTACCATCGCCCAATACTCATTTGTAATGAGCAGAGCATGAACGCATCTTATTACAAATCCATGCAATCTCCATTAACGTAACCATCATGGGAATGGATTACAATATAATAAGTGTCTGATTAAGTTAGTTGTTCCAAATGTTTTAAGGTTGTTCCTCCTCGGCTTATTTAGGACTTGCAGTTGTGACAAATTGTGAGATTTATGTCTTCTTCACTCACACTGAAGAACTTACACACCAACAATATGTTGTGTGTGACGTTACTGACTGTGCCACTCTGTGGCGACGTAAAACACACGGCTGCACATGTGTGTGTGTGTGTGTGTATACTGTATATGCAGATATACAGTATCAGTGTGCTGAAAACCGGCTTCAATCAGCTGCTGACATCTCTAGCTGTTAGTTTAGGAAGTGCTTGATTTATGCAGCAGATTTTTCTATGAGCGGAACATTTTAAATGTCAATATCGCAGTCGATCATGTTCATTTAATTGTGGGAAGCCAAAATTGTGATCGTGATTAGTATTTGATTTATTTTGCAGCACACAAAAAATAAAATATTTCACCATAAAAACTATCATCTACTCACCCAGATGACATAGAAAACACACAGAGTTCAGCACAAATCTCATTAAAAAAACTCCTTACACTTCTGCAAAAAGGTCTACAAACGGAAAAAGCTGTTTACCAATATCAGCCTGCCATGCTGTCAAACACTTTAAAATAACTCTTTGCTCTTTTCCATACAGCGATGTGTTTCTCGTCCTGCTCTTAAGGTTAAGACGTCTGTGTAACGTCAGAAAGACAGATGAAGCAGCAGCAGCTCAGCCAGTAGAGGATGGAACTCATGGAACTGCTTGACAAGCTGAGCAGTGATACCGTATATCTCTCTACACTTCAGACGCAGGTCAGTCTAGAAAAATTGAAACTACTGGGAAAAAGAACAGGCCAGCTCCTGCACTTTGTCCAAGCCTGATGGCTCCATGCTGACTGCAGTCGAACAGTCATATAAACCACTCCTTCTGCAGTGGAATCACAAGCAAATATAGCCAATATGTCCATCACAAGTGTCTACTGCATTAAAAGTAAAAGTTAAGTTACAAAATACCATCAAGCACAGTTAGTTTCTCAATAACAGAGGTGAGTAAATAAAGGACTGATGGTCAGAACACTGAGAAAAAGCCCCAGGTTGTAAAAGGACCCGGATTTCCTTTAAAAGGTACAGAGTGTAGGATTTGGCGGCATCTAGTGGTTTGGTTGCAGATTGCAACCCCTCTGCTCGCTCCTCCCTTTCCAGGACTTCAGTAATGTGAGCCGCCGAGTGCAAAACCATGGTAACGCTGTTTGCCTCGCTCAGATGTCATCCTTACCATAATAACAGGCAGACGGCAGCTGGCGGTACCACGGTTTTGCACTCCGCGGGTCACGTTACTGCAGTTTCACAAGCGTGTCAGAGAACTACGGTGGCCTTCAGGTAAAGTAAAAACAGGCTCTCTCTAGACCCAGTGCCTTTTTTGTAACTTTATAGTTCCAAAAAATGGTTATCAGTTGTTGAAAGTATATTTAATTTGTAGATAATTGATAAAAAAAGAGGCAAACACAGCGGTATGTTCCTTTAAACAAATGTGTGGCGGTGTAGTGATAGTTCTCTGTTAATCGCATTAACATTCTGGTAACTGCATGTTACTGCAATTAAATCCCATGAATGAAGAACATGACACTCCAGCGTAGCTTCCTCACATTATTCTCATTCATCTTAAATATAGCTGCGTCACGGTTACATTCATGTAAACCTCCTCACTGACTACAACACAAAACTGATGATTCCAGTATGAGGAATAAGTTTCCCCTTACGCTGCTGTAGAAAGCCTCCTTGTGAGGATCTCATCTCATCGAGTCTAATCCTTTTAGTTTGTTCCCGTCTCTCTTTATCCGTGTGTGCATTAGAGAGTGTTTATTTTCCCTCAACATTATACAGCTTTTGGCTTCAAATTATGTTTTTCTCTTCGCTTTTCTCGTACAAATAGGTCCTAATTAAAGTGCTTTGGCTCCCATAAACTGCTCTTTGAAGCTCTACCTCTTGATGGATCTCGCTCTCTCCACACAGCGGGCTCTGATGGCTAATTAGCCACTCAAAGGAGAAGGCAAAAAGAGGCTCTTTATTCAGCTAATTTGCTGATGCGGGCTGTGTACACGCGGATGTGTGTGTTTGTAAGAGTGAGAAGAGCATAATGACTTTTAACTGACGGGTGTGAATATGCAATGCCTCATGCGTGCGATATCAAACCGGCGCCACTGGCAGTGAGCTGCCTCCTTTATGTCTGAGCAGGCATCAGTGGTGCAGAGTGGATGTGTGTTTGGTGCTTTGTTGCAGACTGAAGTGCAGCTTGTGTGAAGCTGCCTGCGAGGATGCTGTTTGAGTTACTGAAGCAGCGTATGTGCAGAGTCACATTGACTTAACTGCACATCCTGCAATCTGATAAATAAATCAAACAGGATGTATCAACTCTCGTCTACAAGTACATTAAAGTAGTACTAACATCATTTACTCCTTATCCATGTGGTGTCAAATTATTCTTCAATCACATTTATATATATATATATAAATACACACACACACACACACACACACACACACACACACACACAAACACACACGTATACATATACACTGATAAGCCATAACATACAGACCACTGACAGGTGAAGTGAATAACATGGATTATCTCGTTACAATGGCACCTGGCAGTGGGTGGGATATATTAGACAGCAAGTGAACATTTTGAACTTTGTGTTGGAAGCAGAAAAAAATGGGCAAGCGTAAGGATGTGAGCGACTTTGACGAGGGCCAAATTGTGATGGCTAGACGACTGGGTCAGAGCATCTCCAAAACTGCAGCTCTTGTGGGATGTTCCCGGTCTGCAGCGGTCACGACCTACCAAAAGTGGTCCAATGAAGGAAAACCGGTGAACCGGCGACAGGGTCAAACCCGAGGCTCATTGATGCACGTGGGGAGCGAAGGCTGACACAGTGCATCTCAGTTTGTTGCGTATGGGGCTGCGTAGCCGCAGACCGGTCAGGGTGCCCATGCTGACCTAATGTTATGGCTGATCGGTGTATATACATGTATATATATACAAGTATTTAATACTCTTATCAACATGGGAGTGGGAAGCAAATATATGTATACATTTATTATTGGAAATCAATTAACAAAACAAAACAATGACAAATATTGTCCAGAAACCCTCACAGGTACTGCATTTTGCATAAACAATATGCTCAAATCATAACATGGCAAACTGCAGCCCAACAGGTAACAACAGCTGTCAGTGTGTCAGTGTGCTGACTTGAATATGACTTGCCCCAAACTGCATGTGATTATCATAAAGTGGGCATGTCTGTAAAGGGGAGACTCGTGGGTACACATAGAACCCATTTTCATTCACATATCTTGAGGTCAGAGGTCAAGGGACCAAAATTGAACGTAACTTTGGAGCGTTTTTTAACCTCCTTCGTGACAAGCTAGTATCACATGGTTTGTACCAATGGATTCCTTAGGTTTAGTAGTAGTAGTAGTTTCATATGATACCAGTATCTTCACTCTAGCTTTAAAACTGAGCTCGCTACATCCTAAAAATAGCAGGTTGCATTAATGCGTTAGAGAAATGAGTGGTGTTAAAACAAATCTGCGTTAACGCATTAACTTTGACAGCCCTAATTAGAAAGAATGCAAGTTTAAGGCACTTCAGCATTGGCTTCACTTTTCAGACCTGGAGGTTGCCGCCTGACAAAACTACATGTTTCTATACTTAAGGGGAGTGTTGAAGTGTTGAAGCATCTGTTTGCTTTCATTTTGTTCATAGTGCAGTTAGATCTGCAGCTTTCCAGATAGATGCCAGAGCAACCCAAACAAACAACCACCTATCAGTATGTGATTGTTAAATGTGTCATTTCAAATCCATGGTCATTAATCTGCTGCTATATCAGCCTCCACTCTCTTCTGGTTTTAGTCTTTTCACCAGCAGGGATTTGATCCCATTCAGCCACAAGAGCATTAGTGAGGTCCAACACTGTGATGAGGTCTGGCTCTCAGTCGGCGTTCCAGTTCATCCCAACAGTGCTGGATGGGGTTGAGTTCAAGGCTATGTGCAGACTAGTCAAGCTCTGTCACACCAAACTGGGAAAAAAATGGACCTGGCTTTGTGAACAGGAGCATTGCCATGTTGAAACAGGAGACATACTTCCCCAAAATGTGGCTACAAATTAGGAAGCAGTGCATGGTCTAAAATATCATTGGAAACAAATGTACAGTACAGCAGTACATAAACTCTCCTCTCATGCTGCCTGAACATCAGCTCGCTTATGGACAGCTGCCATTTTGGAGACCCCAGCAGCTTCCTCATGCCTACACTGCACCGAGCCAGCTGCAGTAACGAGCCAATATCTCTGTGCTGGATGGCGACCATCTCGACCCGCCTCTGCTTCCAATACCAGTGAAACCTCTCTTAACATGGCAGTGCTCTGATGTGGTTATGGTATTTGTTTCATTGGATGAATTTGAATTATTTTTATCCCAATCAATTAGAAAACAGTACAGCAGTGGCAGCTTAGTCCGTAGCTTCTTTTTTAAGATTATTTATTGTTTTGTTTTTTTTCTTTTATTGCAGCATAGCAGAAGATAGACAGGAAAGAAGGAAAGAGAAGGGATGACAGGCAGCAAAGGGCCGCGGGTCGGATTCAAACCTGGGGCTGCCTGACATAGCTGATCACACCACATTTTAACATGCGTTAAAAAATAAAATCAGTCATAATAACATGTAATGTTTACTGATCTGACTGCTGTCATCAATCTTCAAGGTTTGGTTTCTTAAATAACCAAACCGTCAAAAGTCAATATTTTGTCTTTTACAGAGGTTGTATTATGATCTGCGTTGATTTATTAATTCAGTGGCAGTAGTTGTGCCATTCCTCCTTTACCGTATAGGAGTCTTGCTGGATTTTATTTGGTTGAAAAGAACTTTCAATGTAGTTTAAAAATGGGCTAATACAGAAAATAAATCCCCAACAATAATCCTATGACAAATTCATAAAGAACAAATGCCAGTAAGCCTTAATTTGGTGATTTGGAAGTCAAAAGTTATCAAAACGTGGCTAAATTTGGTTGTAAATTGAGAGTTTATCAGACGTCTAGATTACATATAAGTGTTGTTTCAGCAATGAGGATATGTCATTTTTGAAATACATTCCTTTAACAACCCTGCTTCTGTGTCAGAGCTATTAAATGACTAATAAATCACTATAAGCTGCTGTTTGGACAAACCACAGCAGCTCATCTCATCAATGATCAGCTCCCTTCTCTGTTTGAAGCTGTGACTCAATGAAACCAGCTGCTGATCAGCTGCTTAGGCAGAGTAGCAATGAAACAGAATGATACAGAGTTAAGGGAACTGTGGACTCTGAGCTCAACTCACCGAAACTGCAGGCTACCAGCTCAGTCTCTTAACCGTTCAGCTTTAATGCATCAGTGTTTTATCTGTACAGTGATTCTGACTACACAAAGAAAATCCCTTTTAGTGTTCTGGTTTTTGGAAAGAAACATGTCGGTGATAAAACCTGGATAAGCTTATACTGAATCTTCTCATTTGCTGACTTCAGATTGAACTTGCGGGATGTATTTTTGACACAGTCTACCTGACATTCAACACTATTATATGTGAGAGTAAAAACAATGTTCACCTTGTTCGGATTGTGTTATGTGCATTTCAATGCCATTCAACGATCAAGGAAAGGATCAATAAAACAGATCATTAATAATAAAATACACAGATAACTTCCATGGGCTGCATATAAAAGAATAAGTACATCACATTGCCACATGTGGTTATTATTATCAATGTGGTTAATGCAATGAATATTACTCTATCTGATATGTTGACAAATTTTAATATAGGTATCTTCACATTTTCGCCAAAGCGTGTTTGTAAAAGATGCTGTTCCTGGTTGAGGATCATCTTACAGTTTTTCACAGCTCCTCGCACACATTTCCTCGTTGAAACGCAAATATAACAACCCACACAATTCTGACCAAACATCATGACACCATCAGATATCAATAGATTAGGGATGTCAAAGTTAACTCGATAATGTCATGTCATACTAGCCCACTTTATGATAATCACATGCAGTTTGGGGAAAGTCATAGTCAAGTCAGCACACTGACACACTGACAGCTGTTGTTGCCTGTTGGGCTGCAGTTTGCCATGTTATGATTTGAGCATATTTTTTATGCTAAATGCAGTACCTGTGAGGGTTTCTGGACAATATTTATCATTGTTTTGTGTTGTTAATTGTTTTCCAATAACACATATATACATACATCAGTATAAAGCAAGCATATTTGTCCACTCCCATGCTGATAAGAGTATTAAATATTTGACAAATCTCCCTTTAAGGTACATTTTGAACAGATAAATGCGATTAATCGTGATTAAATATTTGAATCGATTGACAGCCCTAATGCACACACTACTGAATACTTACAATACGTCCAAAAATACAATCCAAGTCTGCCTCACTATGCACACACATAACACTAACAGACAAAACATTACAATGACAAGTGAACACCTGTGTGTGCCGTCAGTGTGTTCGGGTATCTCACTCTGCCTTAATTGAAAAAGCAGCACCACAAACATTAGAGAGTCCTGTGGGGTCTGATTTGAAAAGCAGGTGGAGTAACTGATGTAACTGATTGTGTTAAATGGGTTTAATGATGTCGTCTCATATCAATCGCAGGCTCTCGAATTGAATCAAATCAAAATCGTATCGTGGCAGACTTTGTGATATCGGCAAATATCGTATCGTCGTCCAAAGAATCAGTATAATATCCTTTCATGATGAAACTGTTGATTTACACCCCTAATGAATTGTTTTAAAATGCCATTGGAGCTAAAAAGCGTTAATTTCTGAGGACACGCACATCCAAAGCTCAGAAGTAAAGCAGGAAGTAGTCATTATGCACATGCTAATTAAACTAGCGACTAAGTAGTAACTAAAAGCAAGTAGCCAATTAGAAAGCAATGAGCTCAAGAGACAAAGAAAGATAATTAGCCAATGAGAGTGAGAGAACAGGAGTGAGTGAGTGCATGGGGAGAAGAGGCTCTGAGCTTTTATTGCTCACGTGCGCACACACACACACACACACACACACACACACACACACACACACAGAGCATCACCTCCGACCCCCAGCCTCAGCCAATGAAATTTTAATCAACAGTCTCTGATGGAGGAGAGCACTCAGACTCTCCTGCTGTGTAACTGCTCTCTCTCCATCTTCTCTCTATCCTTTCATGCCTTTGAGCACCCTCCTCCTCCTCCTCCTCCCTCTCACCTCTATAAACACCTCCTCCTTCCTCTCTCCTCTCTTCATTGCACACATTTCACTTCCTCCTTCCTCATTCACAAAGCAAAGGTCACCTGCTCCTCTTCCTCCTTCTCATTCACTTTTGTTTCTTTCACTTTCTCATCTCTCTCTCTCTCTCCCCTCCTTCGCCTCTTTTTTTCCCACTCTTCATCTCTTCTTATCTCATCCTCCGGTGTCGCAGTGAAACAGCTGAAACATCTCATCACTTTAGCATGGTAAACTACAGAAATATAACTGCGTATAACAGAAAGTCATTATTTCCATCACTGATCTTGAAGATAAACAGTCAAATCCAGCTGATACTTCTTAAAATTGACCCTGATTTACATTAATTACATTTCTGTTATTGGTTTCATTTGCACTCTCTGGATGCACAGACTGACAAATCACAGTCAAATGAAAAGGAAAGGAGTACACAATGAAATAAAAATAAGGCCAAATGCATCTGATGTGGATTTTTTGGCTCTAACTTGATTCATAATTAGGAAACCCAGCTTGATGCATTTCAGTGGAGCGTCTCAGTCATATTGTTACTTTGCTTGTTTCAGGCTGTTCTCATACACCGTTCATAGCTATACCTACGAAAAGTTATGCACTGTAATTCATATGTATGTCCCACAAAATGTATTAGTGTGTAATTCACATGATCCTGAACCAGGAAATGTTCGTATCCTGTGTAAAACCAAAAGGCAATGTTGATTTACTTGTCAAGTAATTTATGTACTTAAGTACAATAACACCACTTCAGGGATTATTTTAAATCAAACCATCAACTTTTCCTAAACCTAAGTAGCTTTGTTGCCTAATCCTAACCAAGTCAATCTTTTCCTAAGCCTAACTAAGTAACTAAGTGTTGTTGGGCATTTGTAGGAAAACGCACGAAAAAGGAGGAATAACTTTTTCGTAAGATATACGAACCGTTGTATGAGTATACGTTGCTTGTTTAACCCTCTGAGACCCACAGTAGACCCGTTTTTGTCTTTTTTTAGGGGGGTACAGGGGATCTTTAGGGGGAGATAGCGATCAGCTGTAGATGTCACTTAGAAGTGGTGTATATTATCTGAAAGCTGGGAACCTAAAGATTAATTTGAGATGCTGCTCAGCACTGTGTGTCAAATTGTTCAAGTCTCTTCTTTTCTTTCTCCTCTACAGACAAAAGTGTTACAGCATAGACATTATCCAGAAGACACTCGCCCAACCTCTCTCTCACTCTCTCTCTTTCAGACAGACACACACACACACACACACACACATACACACTCCATCTTCACTGTCCACGGTTATTAAATACAAGGACATAAAATTAATTAACAGCTTAATCACTCACATGCACGCACAAGCATGCACACACACACTCACACACAGAGCTCTAAAAGGACAAGGCAGGTACGGCCTTTTAATTTGAGGAATAATTTAATACTGCTTAACCAGGCTTATGGCCATTCTCTCTCCCTCTGTCCCTCTGCCTGTGTGTGTGTGTGTGTGTGTGTGTGTGTGTGTGTGTGTTCTAGCTATTTCATTAATTGGCCGAGATGGAGGGATTGAAATCTGTGGCAGAATCATCTGTTCCTCTGTCTGTTGTGCTTTCTGTTAATGAAGCTACTCTCTGTCTGTCTGTGTCTGCAGGTCATTTGTCATGTCGGACGGCCTGTCCTCCACCATGAGGCATTTGTCCAGGCTGGGAAAAAAAATGATGGGCTCGCTGTCCACACATCACATCCAGACAGTGCATACACATACTGTATGTACAAACACACACACACACACACACACACTCAAGTCTAACCTCTATATCAGCTTGTACATGAATGGGTCTTTCTATCAACGAACTCAGACGTTTCCTGTCATTTTTATCGAAACAACAAACAGCACACTGTATCACAAAGGAGTCCTATTTTTACAGTATGAAAAACAGCATTTTCTGCAATTATTGCAAGATGCTACAGCAAAACAGTTTCACTTGTGACCATCTGAGACTTGGTGCGTGTCATATCCAAATTTTATTTTCTTCAGTTTTCTTCTGTATCTATTATGGCTGCTCATCAACTCTCAACGCTTCAACTTCAACACAACCTGAACATTATAACTTTCATAACAGGCAGGATTTAATAATGGGTTTACACTTAGCAAAGTATAGATGTTGTATCAGAATTATTTCAAGTATAAAACGTAATTTTCAAACAATACCGAGACACCACACATTTCTTTAACGCATTAACGCAATCAGTCTTTCGGAGGATGTAGCGGGCTCGAAGATACTGCTGTCATATGAAACTAAAAAAACCTAAGGAATCCATTGGTACCATGTCATACTAGCTTGTCATGGAGAAGGTTAAATAATGCTCCAAACTATGCTAATTTTGTGAAGAAAAAAAACTGCCATTTTCAAAGGGGTCCCTTGACCTCTGACCTCAAGATATGTGAATGAAAATGGGTTCTATGGGTACCCACGAGTCTCCCCTTTACAGACATGCCCACTTTATGATAATCACATGCAGTTTGGGGCAAGTCATAGTCAAGTCAGCACACTGACACACTGACAGCTGTTGTTGCCTGTTGGGCTGCAGTTTACCATGTTATGATTTGAGCATATTTTTTATGCTAAATGCAGTACCTGTGAGGGTTTCTGGACAATATTTGTCATTGTTTTATTGTGTTAATTGATTTCTAATAATAAATATATACATACACTTGCATAAAGAAAGCATATTTGCCCACTCATGTTGATAAGAGTATTAAATACTTGACAAATCTCTCTTTAAGGTACATGTTGAATCGATAAAAAAATCTGTGATTAATCATGATTCAATATTTTAATCGATTGACAGTCCTAGTCCCTAGTTCTTTCTGCAATAAAAATCTTTTGCTTATTATTAATTCATTCATACATATTTCCTCTTCTTTACCAACATTACTGCTATTATTACGCAGACACTGTAATGAAAGATGTTGATTTAACATGTTCTTGTTTTTAAATAGTTTAATGTGGTATAATTAATCCCCCTTATAAATTCTTATTTATGGTTTATTGTTTTTGCTGTATCTCATTTCAGTATTCTGCTGCAATGACTTTATTTCCCCACAGGGATCATTAAAGCTCGGTCTTTTCCTAATTTGAAAATAAAGCGTTTGAATAAATCTCGTCGATGTTTTTTCTTCTCATGTAAATACAGTTTCTATCGGAGATACTTGAGTACAGAGTGGTTTTCACTCCAAGTGCTTTTGTTCACTTTCATTCACACCAGAGTTTGAGAGCCACAGACTAAAAGTGAACGTTAAACTCTTGACTTTAGGAAAACCATTGACTCTGAAACTTAAATAAGAGTAAATGTAAGAGGTAAAGAGACACTTCTGCCAAGTGGTTTGATAAACGCTCCATGCAGCTGATAGAGGACAAAGAAAGACGAGAACACAAATTACACGATGACGTTCAGCTTGGATGAAACACATCTCGTGGAAACTGGCTGGTAATTCACAAACTCACTCATTCACATTTTGAAGACTGTGGATTTTCCACGAGGGGAAGCTCTTCTGTCAGACCAGTTCTACATATGCCAACCTGAACCACATACCAGAGAGTAAATTAGTAATGGCAAATCAAGTAATAGCTGCAGTACTTGTGCCACCTGCAGGCAATGACTAACCCGACCAGTCAGATGGTTTGTTACACAGAACCGTCTGAGAAGCCGTCATTGGAAACTATTTGGAAAAGGGCAGACACTTTCAAAAAAATACTTGGCTGGTGAATGGATGAACCATCTGTCAACCAAATTAACGAAAAGTGAAACTAACTGGAGGCGAAAACATCGTCTTGAGTGCCATTCTTTGCTCTTCTCGATGTTATTGCAGCATCTACGCTAACCTCTGCCGTTGTTGTTTAGAACAAACAGCGGCCTCTCCAGGTCGTCTCATACACTCCTAAACCACTGCCGTAGCTGCCAGTAGCTCCTCACAGGGCGCTGATTGATTTGTGATCTGGCCGGCCAGACTCAAACGCATCACTTGAAGCCTGACAAGATGGATTTTCGTGCGATCCCGCTATTCTCGCGTTAACATCTTATCATCGCTATTCAAGGTTAGGCAATGACAGCTGCAGTCATTCCATACAGTGCCCGTATCAATTAAAAAATAAATGTGTAAGCCACATAATATTGTAATATTGAATATGCTAAAACTCAAATTCACAAGAATGGAACAGACGCAAGGTCATAGTGACCTTGACCTTTGACCACCAAAATCGAATCCGTTTATCCTTGAGTCCAAGTGGACGTTTGTGCCAAATTTGAAGAAATTCCCTCAAGACTTTCCTGAGATATCGCGTGCAAGAGAATGGGATGTACATACGCACGGACAGACGTATGCCCGTACGAACAACCCCAAAACGTAATGCCTCCGCCATGGCTATCGCTGGTGCGAAGGCATAAATAGTACATAAGTGGGTTCTGTACTGTTGGATTTACTTTTGTACCCAAACCTCAACAGCTCTTTTTGATATATTTTAATGAATTTAGTTGGAATCATTTATTTGGACTATGAAGAAGTGATATGGTATCATTATAATACAGGTTCTCTCAAAGTTGCTGAATAATCATTTTGAATTATATGCGCATACCTTTAAAAAAACAGGGACTTTCGCACATGGCAGGAGCCACTGCCATGCCAGGCTTGTCCATCATAAAAATAGTTCTATGTAGTACCAAGACTCCCTATTCAATATTACCATGAATACAAATTGACTTTATTGAAGAATGACAGATCTTAGTTTTCTCATTACAGCTCCCATTACATTATTGAAAAAAAACATATCCGCTGGCCCTTCACATACTGCTTTATAAAAACTTGTTTGTCTTGTCACCCACTGAGGCTTGAATTAAAAACGTCATGGCCTGTTGTTATTAAGCAGTTGTCAAAAAATGTCATCCATAATTCACATCTCCTGCAATAGAATAAATATATAAACACAAAACCACAAACCCACACAGAAAAATCTCAGCCTTTTAACAAAAAAAATAAACACTTGACTCAAAATGTAATCTTATAAATAACTGAAACATTTCTTTCATCATTAACACACTGGTATTATGCTTGTTAGTACGCGCCTCTCGGGGAGAGGATCTGTTCATATTTTCAGCCATAACAACTTGCAGTTTGATATTGTAAATACTTAATATGTTCATAATTTATGGAACAGTAAAACACAGAAATGTGCTTTAAGAGGAGACTTGTTAAAGATGCATTAAACAACATTAAATCAAATGACTCCAGGATATGTGAGAATCTGAGAATCAACACAGCAAGCACCTCTGTGCAGCTTTCAGACCAACAAAAAACAGCACAGGAACTAGTATATGTTAGCGTGTATGCTACCTGCCTAGCATAAAATGACAGATCTAAACATGATTTACACCCGAGGGTTCATTGAGTCATATAGGACTGCACATTGAACTGATGCTCTAACTACTGAACCACTTCATTCAATCCGTTTTTGCTCTGAATGTATCACCAGAAAGAGAGGATAGGAACTGCACTACCCGATTTGTTTTTTTTGCAAACTAAAAATATCCTCCACTTACTCTGCCTGCTGCAACAACTCTCTGAGGGAAACTACAACAGAGAGTTGGAGAGGTGGAGTGTTTCTGTGTGTGTGAAACAGAGAGCAGCATATGTATGACTTAGAGAATATGTCTCGTTGTGTTATATCTTGAGTGCACCTCTACTGAAGATTTCATGAATTTCAGGGTCACTTTTGATGGTTTGTCAGGTCTGATATTGACAATACAACTTTTTTGGACTGAAGATGTCAGTGGACGGTGTTTCTGGCTATCATCAGCTTCCTACAATACATATACATGAATTGATTGGATGGATGGATGGATGGATGGACAGATGGATGGATACATAAGGCCAATCTTAAGTGATACAACTAAACAACAGCAAAAAATAGACAATACATATGATGCCCGCATCCCATAAAACACCTCAGAACCAAAGGTCAAGACATATCTAACAACACAATTCATTCACAGGTGTCACAACTGAGGGTACAAAAGACTCGCTCAAGTGTTCTGTGGAGCATCTGGTCATCTGATCAGTCAATAAACATGTTTTCTTTTCCCAGACAAAGTACCTATTCACGCTCAAGTCTGAACCCTCCTTCTTGCTCCTCTTCCTCCAAAAACAATTTCTGTTAGATCAGGAGTCATGCCAATTATAGAGACCGTGTAACACCAATGTTAACGTATAGAAGCGAAATTTCACTCTAAAAATTCATTCATTTAAATTGTGATTGGTGGATTTGCCGGCAGAGACTGAGTCAATTTCAGCGTTCGTGTAGAGTTCAAATGGTAAAATGGACTTGCATTTATATAGCGCTTCTCTAGTCTTCCGACCACTCAAAGCTCTTTACGCTACAAGTCAGCATTCACACACACATTCATACACTGAATGTGTATGGTGCCAACCTGCCCATCAGGATCCAATCTAAATACTCATTCACAGCCTTCAGGAGCAATTTGGGGTTAAGTGTCTTGCTCAAGGACACATCAACATGTGACCGGAGGAGCCGCCGACCTTCCGATTGGTGGACGACCTGCTCTACCTCTGAGCCACAGCCGCCCGCAAATGTGCTGACCTTTGAGGGGATGGAAAACCAGAGAGTCACAAATGATGAAAGACGTTATGTTAGCCGTATCTCAACTTCCAATTTTATATAACCATGTCATGCCCTGCTCAACAAAAGAGATGTGGCATGGTCTGCATGTCAGACAGCAGTGGAAAATACAAATACAGTCTCTTGAATGAACTGCATTAGCTTAATGTCTGGTTAGCAACCAAGCGCACATTTAGTCACTACGTCAACAAGCTTCCACACGCCCTATTTGAGTGTGAGAATTGATTTTGCTGTACCACTTTCGGTGTGACCAGGTACTAAATTAAAAGTCTGTTTGTTCTGGTCCAAATCAGTGGACGAGTCTGGGGCAGGACCGACAACGTAAACACAGGAAGATGGTCCTGAACAAGGCCCTATTGCCCTACGTACTTTATTGCTGGTCCAGGTCAGACCTTGTTTCAGTCTCCGGCTAGCTGCTGGATTTCGCTCATCTATATAGCAAACAGCTGGCTTTAGCTGAAACTTCCAAAGTACAACTTGTAGTTGGGTCAGATCGAGGTTGGATCATGTTTCCAACACAAACGGAGCGCTCGAGAGACCACTTTCTCTAAAGGGTCTTGCTTGTTTTGGTCTGCACCGAATTATACCAAGGAGGAAAACAAACCAGAGTTTGATTAAGCCGGATTAAACAACACAGGTTATTAAATAGAAAACATTCATGAAGTCGAAAAAATGTTGGTAGTAATTTTAACATTTTATGGTCTAACAAAAATCTGATGATGCTGAATACCTTCAAAACACTTTAGGATGTCTCAGTGCATAAGCACAGTTTGTATAAGCACATCACGACTGCACTGGTTGGTTTACCCTGATATTCTTACGCTAACCCTGACCAATCTCATTTCTTATTGCCTAAACCTAACCAATCCAACCAACGAAGGCAACGAGTACTAGCCAATCAGAGAATCAGAGGCAGAGTAGGGCGGGTCATGCCTTCGCAATATAGCAGGATTCATAATTTAGCGACTGCCTAGGCAAGCGTAGGTGCGCTGGAATACTGGTCACAGTTCATCACGTTCACGTTGAAAATGACCAAGCCAATTACATTTCAGCAAAATTGAGGATCAGTCGAAATTGGAAGGGAATCTTTCTGGACTTCCTGATGGCCAGTCCACCCCCGATGGCAACCTTGATTGAGTCTTTTCAAACACAGCATGAACATTTTCTGACCAGTTCATTTCATGTCAACAGGGACACTCCACTTCCTTTTAGGCCAATAATTAAATCCTTTGTTTTAATTGTGTTGGGATTGGGAGTGGCCAACTTCATCTCTACAGGTCTGAACTTTGTCATTCGATATAAGACCCTCAAGGGCAGAATAATCTGGTATTCTTTTTAAGATGAAAGGACATTCGGTCAAAGCTGCAGTCAGCTGTGTCAAAGTTAATCAAGAAGGTGATAAGATGGTTCCATAGAGGCCTTCTGCTTTCATAAAAATAATGTCAAACTTTATTATTCAGTCTGACATACGGAGGTCTGGAGGATTCCCAGGTGAGTATTTGAACCGATATTAGTCCTTTACTCAGTATGTCACTAGTGTCCACCTCGTATAGGCCTATGACAGATATGATGATGTTTGATTGACAGCACATTTATTGTGTAGCTGCTCAGTTTGTCTACATTCTGATCAGAAAGACAAAATCAGAAGCTCAGGAAAATATTGACAAAAACAGGCGTAACACTGTCTAAAGCTAATAAGCTCATATCTCTCTCTCTCTCTCTCTCACACACACACACACACACTCTCTAACCTCCCCTATCAAGCGTCTCTCCTCTCTCTCCCTTCCTAATTGACCATGAAAGTACCCCATAAATCGAGTTACTGCATTGTGCCTGTCTAGTCATATAAAAGTGCTTTAATGGTTTTGCTAGGAGCTCTGTTGGGAACATTAGGCAGAACTCTCCACATTCATTAGCCCATTAGCCTGTTTCAATATTGACACTGTCTCATTTGTCCCCTCCCCTGTCTGTCAGGGCCGAGACACTCTGGGACCAGGTCTGAAATCTGCCCTCTAGCTATGCTTTTGGTCCGGATCAATCTGCGCTCTTCCACCGTTTGCTAACAGGTTCAACAATACCGCTTTGGGAAATGACTTGGTGAGGCACAAAATTGAAAACCAGTCATCTTTTATAAATGTAGTAACCTAGCTACTTTACACAGTTTCAGTATAATTATACAAACCTAAAGCATTTAAATGTCTAATGTCCCCTAAACGTCATCAATCTTTCCATTCATCCACAGACAGACAAACAGACAGGATGGATAGATAAAAGTCGCCCCCCTTAGGGACTAGGTATCTTTAGACAAAACAGCTGGACCGAGTCTCGTAAAACGTGAGATTTTCCCCTTTACGGGATTCATAATCCTTGCCTATCATATTAATGAATCCTTGTCTCAAATACCAAATGTCCATTTGGAGAAATCCAGATAAAAACCTGGACAAAAGAGCAACATCCTTGGCGCAGGTAACATT
>NC_051281.1:25214444-25266944 GCF_015220745.1 Sebastes umbrosus
TCATGGCAAACACCCATGGAGATTAAATAAAACTATGAAGACTGATGGCAAGAAAAAGTCAATTAAGGTTTCTTCCTGCTATTAACGACTGCGTTGGATTCATTACAGCTTATTCACAAAAGCCTCTTAGACTGGGAAAATCTACAGTCATTTATGAGTCTGTCAGGCACAAATAGAGCCACTGCAAACAGAGAAGTGGCTGTTGGTAATGAAGGGCTGAGTGAGAACAAATTAATTTGAAGCCTAACAGAAGATCCTCAGTCATTAAAGCACTTGAATAACTTGAGTAAATCACTGAGGATTAGTATTCATAATGGTAAAGTAATCTAATAATGTTAGAGGAGATTTTGTCATGGAGACGTGGGTGCCTGTTGATAGATAATCCTGCTCTGGAGATGCTCTGGTTTGTTATCTTGGACAGGGGGCTGTTGAATATGCACAGATGTTCTTGAGCACAGCTGTCGTCTAATTCTAATGCACATCGTTTTCTTCACATATTTACTTGCTGGACATTTTAATAATGTTAGTGTGTAGATCTAGTTTCATTGACTACATTTACATTCACACTAATATTCCTCTATTATTCCAAATATGAAAATATTCTGAAGGGTCATGTAAACAGCATATTCCATGTGGATATTCTGAATTAGGCCTTATTTTGAATGGAGCATTTACCTATTAAGATATGTGGGATATGTCGATATTATTCAGGTTTTAGGAGCATACTTTGGACGTGTATATAGCTCATTCAGAATATGCGTCTCAATCGGGGTTTTTACGGGTTTAAACTTTTGCGTGTTTACGTCCAGCTCTGTGTGTTATACACAATCCAACTAGCTGATAGTTAGCAGAGACGCATGCCCAAAAGAAAAGCCCACATTTCTGGTCGGAAGGAGAAACACACCTACTTTTACACATTATGAAAGACTTGGATAAGAACAGGTTTTTGGATATGCGCAAATATTGCAACGTTGACCTTTTCGAGCAGCTGGTTGAAGGAATGAAAGGGGGAGGCTGTGTTTGCACGGTCAAACAAGTCCACCACCGGTTACGTTAATCGGAGTATGCACGGCTGCATGTAAATGGGAATATTAGCGGGATATTCATTTTCATTAGCCATGTAAACAACCTGTGTATTTGGGGATAAGGGCAAAAAAAAAAAGAATATTTTGTACATGTAAACGTAGTCAGTGTGTGTTAGTTTGTGGTTAAATGATGTTATTCACATTACATTATAAAGTTAAAATTGTCATCAAAAGCATTGCTACAACAGCTTCCTCCTCAAGTGAAGGTGCTTGTGTCACCTTGGCCAAACCTAATTCAATTCTAAGATCAGGTTGAAACTAAAGCAATATGGAGACAAAAACAAAAAAAGCCTGCACGAGTTCTACCATTGTGTTTCTTTAATGCCTGAAAGGCTTTTGATCAAATCAGTCATGCAAACATTGTGCTGGAGGAGCAACTAAACATGAATCTAAATTAGTATTGTATTCATTTGATTTCAGACCATGCAGGGTTGGAGATGGAGGTTTGGAAGGGTTCGGATGTCTGGTCATGTTTTACTTGTTTGGGCAGCTAAATGCTTGTAAAACATCTGGTGGTGGTGGTTTCATACTCTCATAATTGATCTTTTTATGTACGGAGATGATGTGGTCATATTTTCTGCCTGCAGAGCTGGTCTACAACATCTGTGCACTCATTATGGTGCTGGCTCAGACATAGGATTTAATGATGAAGAAAATGATGCAATGATAATAAGGGCTAGATATAAAGAGGACAGATATGTATGTCCAGAGTTCTACGGTGCTCTTGATGTGAGCAGTGAGGTCAAATATCTTGGTCTTGGACGACAACAGTACTTATCAACGATGTCGTAAATTATATGGTAATGATATCACACTTGTACTTTGTACTTGTACTCTCACATGAGCTGAACTTAGTCTATGTGAAGGTCTATCTGTTCACTGTCTGCTGCTCTATACTGCTCAGCTATGGTGGGATCAATCTGCAGAGACCTACAGTCACTTACAATCATGCCATGAGGATATTGTGTGTGCCGAGATTTTATAGTGCCGCCAGTCATAAATTCTTCAGCATAAATTAACCCACATGTCAGGCAGTGAGAAGTAATCTTATCTATATATGGATATGTACAGTAACAGACGGACTGGCTAATCCTGTGATGCAGGTATCACAGTTGTGTCGACTCTGGTGTAAAGATGTGTTTGGGCTGAATGTGAGGCAAATTTTTAGACTAGGTGCCAGGATCTGAAATTAACTTTTTCCACTGCATGGCACTGTGGTAGGTAAGTATTTCTTTTGTCTGAAATTTTATCTGCCACTTTTGAAATTGATGTGCTAAATGAAGAAATAAAATTGTAGTTCTGAGGTCATTCAATGTTTGATATAGTTTACACAAAAAAAACATTATATGCAAGGTAAATTATAGTATTGGAATTACACTGTAGCTTCTGGGAGAGCCCTATTTTTCGGGGGTTGGAGGGTACTGTACACAGTGATGTATTTTGTTATTGTCATCTATAGTGGTTATTTGCATAAAAACACAATTCAAATGATTAGGAAATAAATTATTGTATTTTTATTTATATATTTGCTTTGATTAAAAAAATCTTGACATCAGCAGTTTTAATGGTGTATTATAAGCTGTTTAGAACTAGTGTTGGGAAGTTAAACAGGCCATAATTCCGTCTCTATTATCTATTTCATATTGCTGTGAAAACATCTCCTTCAAACAACTTGATTTATTCAAGTTTCTCACCAAAAACCTAATTTAATAAGATTACATTTGAACACATAATGATAAAATTAGAATGTATCTCCGCCCAATACTCATTTTTACTGAACAGAGCTTGAATGCATCTTAATGTATCAATCAATCAATGGAACCTCTTCTAACGTTAGTAGCTCCGTTATTTAGCCAAGCAGGACTGTGTTGCCCATCAGCTTCTAACGGGTAACGCTACTAACTCTCTTCCTGTTGAATTTAACACAGAAAAAAATAGGTTTGATAATATAAAGATATTGTTTGCTATGAAAAAAATCAATTTAACTCTAGTTTCACTCCCCATTTTTATTCTGGTCATGTGAGCTTTATTAAACTGTTAGTAACAATGCACCAATGACATTACATTCTGAGTCAGAAGTGTTCTCAAGACCAAGATCAGCAGGAAGTACTTCAGCTCTGAATAACACTTTGATTACTTTCTATGAATTCAATTGAAAGAATGCAGCACCATGTCTACACATAACACCTCACACAAGTCTGCATCAATCACAGTAAAGCTGAAGAGGCTTCCAGACTGAAGCAGATGTTGGTTTTACCCTGATTATATGAAGGTGGCAGAACAATACTCGAGCAGAGCAGAGGAACAAAGAGCAGACTGAACACAATGTCTCAGTTTCCTCTTTGTTTTCATCAGTCCACAACTTGGCAACACTAGCTGACTTTATGGAAGAGTCTGCTCCTCTCTGTTCATCATTCCAGCACAGACCCATTTAACTTCTCTGTGCTTTTAATGGAGCCATCTTTTATGGCTATAGGGAAGGATGAAGAAAAAGTAGTAAGGAGAAAAATAGACTGGTCAGAAGCATCACCCTGCAGGCTACTTGTCAACTCAACTTTATTATTATTATTAATAATTCCATAGTAGGCACTAAATGTCAGAATATCTCGGCCTCTGCTGCTTTGAGTTTGAATGTTCTTTATTTAATCTGTCTCTCGTTATTTCCCCTAACTTTATGAAAGTGCAATACTAAATCATTTAAGTACCCGTTGAATAAAACAAGCACACAGATTAACAAATTAACAAGCTGTACATTCAGTTTGGCAAACTGTGCACACAGTTTAATACAGTAGAGGAGAAATGTTTGGAAGAGTGCTCAGTCAAGATGCGCTCCTGAGAATAAAAAAAACTTCTCCTTCAGAATAAAAGGACTGCTTGTGAACAATATTATTTTTTAGGTGAGCCTTTCTTTTAGGTGGCTAAAATACGTTTTTCTGCCGTCCCCGTCAACAGCACTGTATTGCTTTGCTCTGGTGCCGGTGCTCCTGTCTGATTCTCCAAGCTGGGAGGCGCGCCAACCATCATCTACTGTAAGTTAATACACCTACTATGGATAAGTACCTCATACGACCCCACTTCAAAACACCCGAACTATCCCTTTAATGCTCTGAAAATTGAGTGAATCGTATTATGAACCATGAGCGACACAAACGTTTCTTCACAAGCTCTGACTCACACCGTTCCCTCACAGATCAGTGCTCTCTCACCCACACAGATCATAGGGGTTGAACTGATAACGGGTTCAGATAAAGTAGGCGCATGAATTTCCACTTCAATATATATCTCTACCAGATGACTCCCGGCGGGCTCAGTAAGAAGACAGACAAACGGAGAGAGAAGAGGTGAAAGAATGTGTGACTGAGTGTGTTTTGTTTGTATTAGCTCCATAACTGCTGTGGGATGTAGTTAACTTTTGACATTAACAGTCCTATCTGAGAAGTCACTGTGGTCCATTCTACTGAATGAATGAACATGCACATTGTTCTCATTTACCATCACAAATTATCATTCTAACAGTACAAGGATCACCACAAGTACTGTTTTTACCCTGGTCTATTTAATGATGGCTCACAGTAGAGGTTTAGGGTTGGCTTTGTTCTTGCACGAGGCCATCTGTCTCTGTCCAGTAATAATGTTATGTTACCTTTTAACCTTCTTGTGAAGGACTCATTTTTCTTTCCGGAGTTGTTGATGCTACCAAAGGTAAAAGTAATCCAATCAAGCAGCTGTGAGCTGTAAATTTAATCCAGCCACATCTCTTCACAGCTTCAGTTTTATGACTGTTTGGTTAGAAAATCATTTCGGAACGAGTGTGGTAATTATTGTTCAGTCTCTGGTGAGAGCGATGTGATGCCGTTGGACAATACTAACAAACCTGCTGTGACTGCAGCATAACCATTCGCATGGCCAATCAAGAGTAAGGAGTTTAATTCTAGACATGTCTGTGTTGCAAATGTAAAAGGCTTTTAGTAAAGAGCTGATGTTTCTGCCTTGTGTCTTTGTCAGTGTCACACAACAGAAAACAAATAGCTGTATCTGCAAACTGCAAATACCTTAAGCATTATAAAAGCTCACTGTGACTTGTTCACAGAATTAGAATGATTTGAAGGTCATCAAGTCAATATATCTGCACAAGAATTTCCAAAACATACACTGAATTGTACCTTCAGGATATGATGACAGAACGCTGAGACCAGCAGCAACATTACATAAGCTAACCGGCTGCTGTCTGTAGCTTTATATTTAAAAGACAGATATGAAAATGCCATTGATCTTTTCATCTAAAGGCTGCCCCACACTGAAAGAATTTTCCCAGGTTTGTTTGTTTCCAGGGTCCTTTGTTCCCAGGGTCCTATGTTTCCAGGTTTCTATATTCCCAGGGTCCTATGTTCCCAGGGTCCTATGTTCTGAGGGTCCTATGTTCCCAGGGTCCTATGTTCCCAGGGTTCTATGTTCCCAGGGTACTATGTTTCCAGGGTCCTATGTTCCCAGGGTCCTATGTTCCCAGGGTTCTATGTTCCCAGGGTACTATGTTTCCAGGGTCCTATGTTCCCAGGGTCCTATATCCCAGGGTCCTATGCTCCCAGGGTCCTATGTTCTCACGGTCCTATGTTTCCAAAGTCCTATGTTTCCAAGGTCCTATGTTCCAAGGGTCCTATGTTTCCAAAGTCCTATGTTTCCAGGGTCCTACGTTCCTAGGGCCCTATGTTTTCAAGGTCCTATGTTCCCAGGGTCCTATGTTTTCAATGTCCTATGTTCCCAGGGTCCTATGTTCCCAAAGTCCTATCTTCCCAAGGTCCCCAGGGTCCTATGTCCCCAGAGTTCAATATTCTGTTTACACATTAAGTAAAGTTTTCAAAAGGTTTTGTGTTGTCAAGGACTTCTCCCAGAGCCCTATGTTCAACTTCATGCTATGTTCCCTTTGGCGAGTTCCCACAATAGCCCATGTAATTTTAAGTGAATAGAGCTGGGGAACATCTTTTTCAGGTTCCCATTATGTGTTATATAGAGCTAGGGATCCAGCCCGTTCTCATTCCAAGGTCAACAAAAACGTACTCCAAACCATAATCTTCTCCTAAACCTAACCAAGCGACACCAATGGGTCCTGGCTAAGCATCCGTATTGGACGAGTTGGGAATGAGAACGGGTTGGGGGAACATAGGACCCCTTCGTCATGTTCCCATTATGTGCCATATAAATCTGGGGAACATAGGACCCTGGGAACATAGGAATGACCCCGCTAAATGCTCCACTGTGTTCACCAACTAGTTAATAACTTTGCTGGTTGTAGCTGGGCAGGTAGCGTAGGCCTATAGGTAGGTTTTAGAGCTTTTTAGCTAACAACAGCTACTTGTTGCAGCTGGAAACCAGATTGATGTGAGTAGAGTTTGCATACTGGAAAACAAAAACTAAAGAGCTAAAGGATGCTCTGTAAGGCTGAGGGTAACTGCAGTTCTGGTGATAATTCTCTATGGTTCGTCACTATGAACAACCCCTTGTAAAGTCTTGTTATCTTATGTTATTTTATTTTATGATGAGATAAGATAAAATAACACAAGATAAAATATATTGTGTTATTTTATCTTATCTCATCATATCGTGAATTCTTTTCTGTAAAATTCAATCCAACTGAATCATTAATATCAAATTCACTGATAGAAATGAAACAGCATCTTAACACATCATTGTTGCAACACAAGAACCATCACAACAAATTGAGAAAAACATTCCTTCAGCAACAATGACATGTTACTGTGATTCATCAGTCATCCTACAGGGCACATCCTCTGCTCTCATCTCCTGCTTTTTAATTGCTTTGAATGGTGAATGTGATAAAACGCGCCACTTTTTCTTTTTGATTGAGGCAAAGCTCCTTGAAGCGCTGCGTCCCCCAGGACATTAAAAGGCTCCTCCAACCCAACCTGCTGCCTGCAGCCTCACCCTCAGCAACATCCAACATGACAAAGGGCCCTCATTAAGGAAGAAAGCAGTTTTCCAACTTCAGGACTTCTGTGAAAGATCCCTAAAGAGAGAGAGCTCAGCAGTGTTTAGATCTGGTCTGGAACTGAAGACTTGAAACTTTGCCTTTTAGCTGTTGGTCATTTCTCACTATGATTTTTCCTTGTTAATTGTCTTGAAAGCACATTGGGGCACTGGTGCAATAAGTTGCTGTTTTTGCAGTCACCAGCAGCTTAGCCCATGGAAACAAAGGAAATGTTTGTTTTTGTAAAAGACTGAGAGTCTCAGTACTGAATTTTAAAGGAACGTTGTGTAGTGTTTAGATATATGGGCAGAAATGGAATATAATATTAATAAGTATGTTTTCTTTAGTGTATAATTACCTGAAAATACAAATCTTGTTTTCGTTACATTAGAATGAGCCTCTTCACGGAGCCGGCCGCCATGTTTCTACAGTAGCCCAGAACAAACAAACCAAACCCTTGCTCTAGAGAGAGCCATTTGTGTTTTCACGTTTTCGCGTCGGCCAACATAGTTGCTGCATGCTTGGCACACGGGAGAAGTTTCAGTTGGTTGCAATCTGCAACCTCACCGCTAAATGTTATCAGATCCTACACACTGCTCCTTTAACGTGGCATACATTAACGCCACTTCTTCTTCTTCACTTCTTCTACCATGCTAGTGGCAAGGCTCTACAGATGGTAATATACTGCTCCCGGGATGACGTATTTGTGTAGGCCAACCAGGAAGTTAGCATCGCCCAGGTTCCCTCGACAAAAGGCAATGGGATTTTTTTCCATTGGACCACTTTGGTCCAGACTGAAATATCTCAAGTATTGGATAGATTACCGTGAAATTGTGTACGCACATTCATGGTCCCCAGAGGATGCATACTAATGACTTCGGTGATCCCTTAACTTTTCATCTAGTACCATCATCTCGTCAACACTTTGGTTTATGAACTAATACCTTCAAAACTAATGGCATTCCCATCGCCACTACATACCAACAATAATAAGTGACACAAATTCACAAACACAAAGATGCTCTAAAATCTTTGCTGTAGTTGGAATATCTAGAAAGCAGTCAGGCCAATCCTGATCTTAAATGGGACTCACTTTTCTCTGGTTCCAGTCATTGCTTTATTGCAATTTAGATTAATATTCAACCAGAAAGAAAGATACATTTATGTTTATAAATTATGGTTAATATTCAATAGAAACACAGCTGAACATTATTCTCACACCAATGGGCATACATTATAGATCAGTTGATCTAAGAAGTATTTTTTTTAATTTATTTATCCAATGACCACTGATTTGAAATGAATTGATGTGAACTGGGCCTCTATCACTCTTGACCTGAGGTTTGAATCAGTGGTTCTCGTCTTAGCTTAAGACATCCTCTATCTGCTGCCTTGAAGCCAAAATTATGTTATGTATGTGTCATAAAACGCTTCAGTACATCATGAAATTCTAATCACTGTACTTACAAGACAGTATGAGCCTGATGAGTCTCCCACAGTGTGAGTTATGTGCTGCGAGTGAGTGCAGGCACGCCAGTAAGTCACCCATCTAATCTCTCCTCAAGGTTTTACTGCTGGGAACATCACTGCAGTCTGTGCTCCAAATGTCTGTGAAGGTTCATCTCATCAACTGCAACTTCATCACTAAAACGTCCGAATATCTGCTCTTAAAAAACAGTGGGGGGGTTTATGAGGGGGATAACATGCATATCAGATTTAACCACCTCCAATACCCATATCAGGATTTTAATATCAGCATTACCATGTGCTTTTATTTTCTAAATATTACAGCTGCACTAATCAATATTTCCACATTAGCAATGGATTTTTTGAATATATGTGTGATGTTGAAAGGCTTACTCACTTATTACATGACTTCCCTTCAGCTCCTCTGAGCGTTTTAGTGTCTTTCAGCTGATTGTTTTGGTTTTACAGCCTGTAAATCTTCATTTGGTTCAGCACCACCACCCTCATCAACCATGTTCCCAGCCAGGACACGCAGCTTATTTCAGCAACAAATCTCTGATATACCCACCGTACACTACTACAGTATAGCACCAGAGACTAGCTGGTGAACATACAATAGTGGGCCAAAACAGGGCTAAATGGACAGTGAACATTGGACTTAATATTGGTGATTGTGTCAGCAACTATTCACAACAACTTTATTATTTTTTAAATATATTTATAAAGTTGTAATCAATAACATTCATATTAATTAAGATATTATATTATATCAAGAATGGGACAATAATAACAATTCTGAAAATGTAATCATCGCATATAACATATCTAATAGAGAAACGGAACACTAAGTAAACTATATAGAAAATAATAATAATAATAATATTAATAATAAATTACTGGGGACTTTTGAAGAAGCAAACTATGAGAAACACATTAACTTATTAAATGATATTTAGTAAGCACATCCTGGGCAATGACTTCTTATATGTTATAGTAGAAAGTAGCAGCGAGCACAGCTCCAAATATTGAAAAGTACCGGGCAAATTATTCTTGCCCTGAATAAACTAAAAAAAGACCCTTTATCTGTGAGTGCCGGTGATTTGTTTCTTATATGTTATAACAAAAGGTGATCTTCTAAGCTTTTCTCTGCCTTCTTTTTGGCCAAAAATTATGAGAAAGGACAAGAAAAAAATAAGTGTTCATGAACAATAGTGCAGAAAGTACACGGCTCTGATATGAATCCAAAGCGTTTCTGCAAAAATTCTCAAACAGGATATATAAAAGAAATTACTTTAAAATGAGTTTCTTTGACCTTTGGGATGACTGGGCAAGAAATATAAAAGAGAAAGCTTTATTTCTAGTACTAGAGTTTAGGTCTAAAGTACTATGGATTGTACTACAAATATAATCACCAAATACTGTATCCTTTCTTTAATAGTTTCCATAATCCAGTAGTTTTTGCATTTGTTGTTGAGAAAGTTTATGTCTCTTAGGAGTAGTGCAGGGACACAACAACTTCATAAGGTTTATATGTCTGTTTTGAATCAATTAGTTCTGTTTTAAGGATCTGCAAGAGTGAGTTTTTCTTCTTCCCTTGTTACAAAAATTACAATATGTGTCAATTTAGTCATTTCCTAAAACCAATGGTACTTTTTTAAAATGTCAAATACTTCATGTTGAGCCAACCGTTGTGACAAGTGGAGAGAAAAGATTTGAAACGGATCACCTCACATCACACTACAGCATTGTGTGGCACCGAACAGTATGGTGTTGTAAAACAGATATGTAAACACACCCACGCAGTATAACCCATGATTTCCCCTCAGAGCGCTGACACACCATGCAGCTACACCATCGCCCTCTCAGCCATCTGCAGGATTGTCTCCGAGGCAGCTTGTTGAGTGCAGGCTGTCACACGTCGCGGGAAGTGTTGCCTTTAGCTATGTTAGCTGCCAAGAGGCCACAGGGCTCTGGAGCTTATTACTTAACTACGCTGCTGTCACTCAGTGCAGAGTAGATGCCGGGAGACGAGGGAAGGTTAGGGAGGCACATTCATCGACCTGCCCAAAGAGGCTCAATAAATCACCCCCCAAGGATTATTTTATATTTGATAGTAAACGGGTTGGAAAGAAGCCACCGAAGCAGCATAAACAGGCCGATGGGGAGTCAGGATGTGTAGTCAAACACAATAAATAAGTCCCATCGATCTGAAGGAGGTTTGTGGGTGGCAATTGGGCTGTCGCTGCAGTTCATGAGCTATGGCTCCGTTCTGGCAGGCCAGCAGAGAGTCGCTGATGGCAACAGGTAAGACAATGAGAGGCCCAGAAAGTTATGAATCCTCTTCAAGGAATAACCCACCACATCTACGTTGTTAGATGGTTTCAATTTATTATGTTTGATTGCAGTTTGATTTTCCAGTCTTTTCAAAATAAAATACTTAGTTAGACTTAGAAAAAGATCGCGGTTTGGGTTAAAATAATTCTGGGAGCGATGTAACTTAAGTATGGAAGTTACATGACAAATAAATCACCTTTGACTTCTGGTTTCACGCGACCCATCCATCCGCCCTGACTTCCTTCCCACACGTCATTAACCGCTCTTTATACTTCCCGGTTCACAATTACGTGGATTACATACCAACTGATTTTGTGCTGACCATCACAAAAAAATGTACACAAATCAGTACATTAAATTGTGTGAATATTTCACATACTGCTATGGGACTGGGCTGTTTGTAAATAATAATAATAATCCATGATTAAAGCTGGTACTCTTTTAATTTATGGAGCCCGGCAATACACTGCATTTTCCACAACAGTCCTGCAATAATTTCAGAATAAAAGCCTTGTGTTAACAAATGAAGGGATTCTGTCCACAAACAAACACTAGAGGGCTTTTATTTTGAAATAGGAGTTAAGTTGTTCAGTTAAAAATAAATATGAAATTCTTTTCATGTCTGTGACTTATTCTACATATATAGACATTGGAACTTTGGTATTGCTCATATGATGTCAATATATGGTCGGGTGGTAGGGTGAAAGATAGACAGGGTCATTTTCACTGTCACTCACTTATAAATGAATTATGTGTACAGTGCATAAAAATAAAATGAACGTGGATTTCCTCTTTAATAGGTCTTTTAGGGTGCCTTTCCTGAGCTCTGCTTTAAAAACAAGTCTGAATCTCAGGACATAACCACCAATATTGACTGATGAGTTTAAGCAACATTTTTCTCTAAAAGAGGAAAACTTCTGCAACACACTTAGCTGGTTTCAGCCTTCAGCTGTTTGTGAATGTCAAGAGTCCACTTTAAAGCAGTTTGAGATGTCAAATCATTTAAGCAAATCATTATGTGTTTCAGTCTATGGTAATTACCATGTGAGTGCACAAACACAGAACATTATTAAATGTAGGCTACTTGTTTGAGCAGGACTGCACAAACAGATTCATTTAATAGCAGTCAACTCGGAAGAATTGAGTGATTCATTTTTCTTTTTTTTCAAACAGCGATTGTCAAATCAATCACAGCTTAGGAACCATGACTAGGCATGGCGGGCCTGTCAAACTTTGTATTTCTAAACATGTTGAAGGGGTTGTAGGCTACATGGTGTTGTTTCTGTGCTTCCATGTCTTCTATGTGCATGGATTCTCAGCTGGTGAGGATGCTGACTTCTTGTCTGGCACAGGTACCTGTTACTTTAACCTCAGTGTTTTAGCACAATATCAATATCAATATCAATATCTACAAGATGTTTCTGAAAACATTGAGCATTAGAGTAGCAGAATATTGATTTATATTTGATCAGCACTGCCTAGTTTGAATGCTTGATTGGAGTTTGCGAGTGATTGACAGCTGCCTCCGTTGAATGAACAACCAATAGGAACGCTCTGTCGATGAAATGACCTGTGATTGGCAAAAGTCTCCCGTCACGGGCTAGATGATTTAAAGCCTGAAAACAGAGTCATGAGGATGTGCAGAAGTCTAGTTTTCTCTCAGAACACTTGAATTACAATATGCTGAAAGGTTAGTATGGAATTTTTGCCCAATGATGCCAAAAATAGTCTGCCTACTGCCACTTTAAATTGCAGGCTATGCAGTGTTTTGGTAAATGTCCACATTCATGATTTGGCCTTTTGTTTGGTAGAGATCATGCAGGATTTAATATCTGTTCTGCATTTCACACCAGCCAGAAGGTAAATGTCAGTCACACATATACTGCAAAGGTTAAGATGATATAGTGGCATCCATGTGACAATAGCATAGATCTTTTTCCGTGTTGTTTGACACTCAGTAGTGATAACACGGGTGAGGAGAGGATTATCACTGGACACATCTTGAATGAAAAGAGTTGAAGAATAACACTCCTTGCTCTCTTATTTTTCTCCTCTTATTTCTCTCAAGTGTCCGTGCACACCCTCTCTTCCCATCTATTCAGCCTCATCGAGTGATCACAAATAGCCTGCAAAAGTCAAAGGTCACAAGCCAAAGGCTGAAGGCAGCAAAACAGAATTACTATTCATTTCACAAATGCTGGCTCCCAGTGACTGAAAAAAAAATATCTAAAGCAATTAACCTTCTGTCCTGGACGTGATGTGTGGGCAACTTAACAAGGGTGTTCTCTGCTTTTAATTAGTCTCCAATGTCACAGAGCCCAACCAGGATTAAAAGTTATTTCAAGGTAAAGTGGAGCGGTGACAGGAACGTGGCCACTTTGGAGATAACTGACATCAGTGCTTACAACAGGAACGACTGTTTTCCAGTGTGCATCAGAGTGGAACTTAATGCAATGTGCAGCAGGTTTCTTTTCTGTCTGCCAACTGCAATAACAATTCATATTCAAATGATTGCATATTGCAGCAGAGTAAAGCCTGCAGCCATTAAGGAGGGGAGTGGATACTGTTGATGCCAGCAGACTGTGTCATGACCCCCCCTAGTAATATTCAGTAAAATGTAATATTCCATTATGAAGTCCAGTTGCCAGTCTATTGCTGCTTGAGTTGTTGTTTATGAGGACTGAGCTGTTATGAATTCTGAAGTAGTTATTATAGGCATGATAATGTGGCTGTGAGATGATTACAATATGGACTGGTGAACAAGTTCTTGTAAAATGATCAATTGCGCTGTGAATATTGCTTGGTCACATAGTTATTTGATTAGTTGTTCAACTAAAAACATTATTTCAAAGTGACTATTACTGAATATTTTAGATTTAGATTTTTAGGTACAAATATCACAACATCATGCCTTGTATATCAACCTTAAGAAACACATAATCCCCTCTCTATCTGGCCTCATCAATATTTATACATACACCAATATTGTCGTCTGTAGAGCAATAAAGCTTGAGTGAAGGCGCGTGGATGTGGAGCATGTACCGTGAATATCCCACAAAATTCCCACTGATATAAAGTACAAGCATACTGTTTGCATAAATGGCTAAATGACTACTGTTCTACATTTTGGGAAGACTGAAACGTACTTTTCCAATAGATACAAACTTAGAGACTGTCTTGACATCTGCGTAAATTTTAGACGTATAAGAATCTCCCTTACAGCTGAGGCCAAACAGCCTTACGACCACTTGAATCATTATATAAAAATGCTCTTGAAATTCATGATTAAAAAAAAGCACGTCAACATCCCCATTGTAGTATACTCACTAAATATAATATGTTCAATTTTGAAAATGTAATGCACTCAAATGTTTGCTTAATCTTAAAGATCATTCATACTGTAACGCTGCTCCTCCTCCCCTGATGAACATTAGCAGGTCTACCATTCGCTAGACCTCCTTTGACAAGTCATCCTTCATTTTTATGGCCATAAAACAATGGAACAATCTCCTAACAAAACTAATAACATCTACAAATTTCATCTCCTGTCTGAGAATGCGTTGAATACTAACACAGCAAACTTGGGGCGGGTGCATTTTGTCCTCTTTTAATACCTTATAAGTAATATAAGTTTCATTGTGGTATACTTCAAAGTATTTTTTCATAAACTAAAAAGTGGGCTACAAGTGTACTTGTAGTATAAAAACTATTAAACTAGTAGTTTACTGAGAGTATACTTTAAAGTATAATATTTTATATATTATTTATATATTTATTTCATAAACTAAAAAGTGGGCTACAAGTGTAAAACTAGTAAACTATCAGTATACTTATAGTATAGTTGCAGTACAAAATCAAACTTAGGTGTGAACTAGTTGTGTACACAAAGTTTACTATTCTTACACTTGAAGTATACTTAAAAGTATACTTTTATAAACTAAAAAGGGGGGACAATTTAGTTCCCAAAAGTATTAAAGTAGTAAGCTTATTTGTATACTACTAGTACATTGATATTAGTATACTTACTACCTACCTGCAGAGACTACGGGCAGACAATAGTAATTTTCTGAAACCCGGTATATTACATCTGTCCTTGTTTTATATAAGGTTAATGTTCTTAGAGCATTGTCCCTGTTCAAATAAAGTCACATAACATAAACAACTATCACACACTGAGGAGGGATATTACAGTACAGGTCGACTGATTAAAAATCAGTCAAGGCTGTCGGGTTTTAGTCTCCCACTTCTCTCTATCCACCATGGAATCACCTGTTAGAAACAGAAAACTAAAGCAAAGCAAAACCATCCAAATCACCTCGCCTCTGTTGATAACTGTGGTAGTGTTATTGAAGAGTGGAACCTTCCAATAAACTGAGCTAAAAACAGCAATAAGGCACAATTTCAAATAAACAACACATCCAAAAGCTTTAATACATATTTATATTGTATATGTGATGGTAGCAAGCAACCAACACCAAGGAGTAGGTAGATCCAGTCAATTTCACTTTCCTCGGTGCTCAATATGAACCTTTTTTTGTTTACTTTTTCTGATGCTGCAATATCACTGCAGTGTTTCTGAATATATGATTTGGAAATGTAGTGCAGGCTTATTTATTTTCAGATACGCAATATCCAACTGACTAGAAAGACTATAAGATGGGAAAATAACGGTGTTTTTCAGACATATATTGTCGTATTGTACAAAATTGATAAGAGTATAAATTTTGAATACTGGCTCTTTACCATTTTTTGGCCATGTGGGGGCCATTACGACTTCGCCTCATAAAGTTTTTATAGCTAAAGTGTTAGCTAACACCGATTTTAAACCGACACGGAGCAACATTAGCATTCGTTTGCGATATTGTTTCTCTCTATGAATGTAAGTCTAATATTCACTCTTCTCAGTTTTGGTCTCCACTAACTCCTGAGGGAAATATCTTGCTCTTTAGCTGCTAAATGCTCCAACATGTTCACCAGCTAGTCACTAACTTAGTCTGTCTGCTCTTTGGTACTGGTAGTGTCCATTTGGTTTTCAGACATTTTTCACAGAAAACAGCTGCGTGCTTTGGCTGTAAAGAGGCTGATTAAAGCAGTGAGACGGCCCCAAAACAAGTTGCGGGCTGCAAAACCAAAACAATGAGCTGAAAGACCCTAAAACCTTCCATAGAGCTGAGGGGAACTGCAGAGTTTGATGATAAATCTCTGTGAGTTTTAACACAACCAGCGACCCTTTTCACATTACACAACATTTGATCCATTGTTCGTATAAAAATATTGATTAATGCAGCTTTAAAGGACCAGTGTGTAACAATTAGGGAGATCTATTGGCAGAAATGAGTCGTTGTGTTTTGCTAGCTTAGAATGAGCTGTTTGTATCTACATTGGGAGCCGGTCCCCTCTCCACGAGTCCGCCATGTTACACCGCCATGATTCTACAGTAGCCCAGAACGGACAAACCAAACACTGTTAACTTTTCCTGCTTGGGCCGGAGTCGATAACGTTACTCGTTCCCGTTGTCGCCGCCGCTCTCTCTCTCTCTCTCTCATGCTTCACCACTCACTTCCCACATACACACACACTCTAAGCAATCTACTCGTACAACATCTGGCTCTAGATAGGGCCACATTTTCACATCGGCCACCGTAGCTCTCCTACACGCTTGGCACACGGGAGAAGTTGTAATCTACAACCTCACCACTAGATACCACCAGCTCCTACACACTGTTCCTTTAAATTAATCTGAACGTAAGTAAGTACTATTTATCAGTGTTGTATGATGCTGTTGGTGTTGTACCCCTTAGCAAGAAATCATTCTCATGGTGCTTCTCTTCACTCTCTGACTGACAAAGGTTAGTAGACCCTCTTTACCATAAATACCAATCTCATTATCTTTCTTTTTCCTCCTTGTTTCTCCATCTCCTCCAGCTAATCACCACATCGCTGTCACAGTCACTGTCTTCAACCTCCCCCTCAATATCATCATCATCATAACTGCCATACCCTCCTCCTCATTTCCATCATGGACGGCCCATCACAGTCGCAGCATGATAATGTTCATAATCATGTCACCATTGTCATCCATTAACACCATTCGATGTGAATATCTGTAAGCACGTTCAAAATGACATCCAAACAGCAGGACAGAAACAATTATGTTCTATTAGGCAATTAAGCAGTGCATGGATTGTGACTAATGGATAAAACTCCATTTTATGATTGGTTGTAATGCAGCTGACCCCTCCTCCCACATCCATCTGAGGTCATCAGAGCACAGAAACTCAATTTGATTCACACACTGTTCAATACTTAATACATAATTAGGCCGGTGAGGATGTACGATTGGCTGGTAATTGGATCAGCACAACTGAAGTGACACAGTCCTGTACTCCTCATACATAGGTGCGTATGAGTAGATGGAATATAAGGCCCGTTCATTATTAAATTTGTATATGAATAAGAAAGAACCTTAGATTAGTTGATATGTCAGTATCTTGTTAAAGGAGCTCTATACGGAACTCAGAGCAAAGCTATGATTGAGGGATTGCTAGCCAGTGGGACCAGTGGGCTACCTCTGGGTCTGAGAATTCCAGCCAATGCGGAAGTGCCCTAAACTTGTGTTCTTCCTAAGAATGCAAGGGGGCGACTTTTCTTCTTGCAAAAATAAGTCAGATTGTATAGAAGTCTATGAGAAAATGAGCCACTTGATTTATTACCTCAGTAAACATTGTAAACATGAGTTTGAGGTCTCAATCACTAGTTTCAAGTCTTCTTCAATACAGCATGATGTTCATTTAGTAAATGATGGTCCCATTTAGAATCAAATAGACCATAAAGCAGGGGATGCTTTAGGGCGGGGCTACTTTGTGATTGACAGGTCGCTACCACGTCGGCGTTGTCCGGTCTGGGAGTTGTCTGTGTTTTGTTTTACAACTTTAACCCTTTCACTGTGTTTTCAGTTCATGAAAGTTAATTATAACCTTTCAGGTCGCCAGAAAACTTCTTATCTCTTCTTATTATTCAGCGTTCGGTTGCAGCTCTCGCGTCATTTCTGGTTGCAAAAAAAACAACATGGTGATGGCCATATACCAAGATGGCTACGGCCAAAATGCCGAACTCGAAGCTTCAAAACGTCAGTCCACAAACCAATGGGTGACTTCTTATATACAGTCTATGAGTGGGACACACAAACAGGGACTCACATGCACTAACATGCTCGGAGCTCAGATTACAACACACACAGAGGGAGAGCAACTTCATCCTCTGCTCATCCTCTATATCTTTACATAGCAAATAGTTGTTTGCTGCTATATTAATGTTCTGAATGTCATATAGAGGACCTTTAAAAGATCAATGGCAAAGGAGTTAGCAGAAAGTCACCATGTATCCATCATTAGTTTTTTTTTCTGAAGGGTGCTGCGAGGCTGATTAAATGTCTCAGAGACTCTCAGTGGTGCTGATACATGGCTGTCCTGAGGACTAAAGCTTAGTTATAGTCTCAGTGCTAACCCCTCAACGGATGCATACTACAGATTTTGTCCTGGTGAAAAACATCTTCTAGAGTTGGACCTTCCAAAATTAAAAGGAAGATCTGTGATCGGTTTATTGATGCTATTTAGGGATAAAAGGTGTTAGTGTCTCATCATTATTGATCTGTTGTTTTATTATTTACATTCAAAGCATTGCCAAGACTTGGTATTCTGATTACTTTTGGTTACTTTAATATGCAGGAATTTCCTAAAAAAACCAACGTATAGACTGACACAAAAATAATCCTTCTCAATCATCCCTTCTGACCCATTAGAAGTGTGTCGTGATGTCTGTATCTGCAGACACCCTGCAGCCCTCTGCCTAGATTTTCTCTTTTCTTATTATTTTGCTGTGTTCTGAACTCTTCTGGGCTTCAGCAAAAAGTCTTTGGGTCCCACGTGGGGGTGTAACCCCCAGCCAATAACAGCACGCACAATGTGCAGCCCGTTCAGGCGCCAAATACCGCCGCTTTGTTGCGCCCCTTGACGTCTGATAACAAGGCACAAGTCCCCCTTTAGCTCTTTCACCTCATGCAGTATGTTTGCCTTAAGTCTCTCTGTCTGCGCTATACCAACTTCAATCAGGGCGCTGCACCTCACAGTTTGAAAAGAAAAGGTGAGTTTCAAAAACGAGTTCAGTGTCAAAAAATACACCTGTCGCTATTTTACAGTGCGTTTTCACTGGCATTTCACTTGAATTTCACACAAAAGTGGTGTATTTTATTGCCTATGGAAGTTTTTATTGGACTTTATTAGTTGTAAGCCACAGAAGACATTCCACAAATGTGTACCATGATCTGCAAATATTTCACTATCCACAAACATGTAATTTTGTATTTGTGTTGTGTAAAGTCACATCCACAAAAATAAAGGGCGATTTGCAAATACGCATAACTTACTCTGTAAATATGTATTTTAAGGTTTACATGTAAAGTGATATCTACACATTTGTGCATCTATTTCGCATTTGCAGATCACTTCCTGTGGATTTATGGGCCACATGACATTTGTAACTTTCCTCCTGTTTGTTTACAGAATTTTGTTCGATTGGTACCGCAGCAGATCTGTAGATAATAGTTGTAATCCACAGAAGACATTCCACAAATATGTAACATGATCTGCAAATATTTCACACAAGTTATACGTATTTGCAAATCGCCCTTTATTTTTAATATTTGCAGATCATGGTACACATTTGTGGAATGTCTTCTGTGGGTTACAACTAATAAAGTCCAATAAAAACTTCCATAATTGCCTTCCGTTTCACAAGTATCTGTAATCAAGATACATAAGGCAACATAAGAAAGTGCATATTTTGTATTCCACTGATGCAACTGTGAAAGCCTTGAGTAATTAAGAAACTCTACATACGACACAAAACAAAAGTCTACTTACATACAACTATGCGGCTCATTGACCTTGCTACTCAATCAGCAACCAGTCAAGTTATAAAATCAATGTGAGACTGTAAAAAGACAAAATGAATTCTGATGCTGTGATTCAGACCCACGGAGTTGAGGTTAGGAGTATTTGGTATACGCTCAATCTCAGACTGATCCAACATGACATCATGGGTGACTGTGTTCAAACAATGAGTGGTGATGTGTGTGTGTGTGTGTCAGTAAACACACAGGATGTGTGGTGATGGCACACTCTGGAATGCAGAGGGAAGTAGCACAACACAGATATGTTACCACGGACTAACTGCTTGTTTCCAAAGTGAAAACACTTTGCTTGGGGTCTAGTGAAAATATCTGATATTTAACACCAAAATCAGTCATCAGTCAAAATCAGTCATCTATTCTGTCTGGGAAGGCAATACATTTGTCCAAAAAACAAGAGAAGGTTATATGTTGCCCTCACTATACATACTTCTAATTCAGTTCTTTTGCAAATCTTAAAAATATCACACCTGCTGCCTTTTTTCAGCATGCTCTCTTTCTTTAGAACACTTTCTTTTCTGCAACTATAGGCAGATTTTCGAATGTCCTTCAAACTGGCTGTGCATTTTATTCTAAATGAAAGAAAAGAATTAAAAGAGTATTCTGGTTGATTTCCATGACCGTAAATGTACCTGTAAATATACTAATAATTACTATGTAATAATGTTACAGCCATTTTCACACTTTTTTGAAACTTCCAGAACCAAAATCTGATGCTTTTTAAACATGAACACACAACAGATTGCTGAAGCCTTTTAGATATCTTTTGTTACTTCTTTTATATTGGTGCTAAATTAAAGCAGCATTGGGTAGAAATGGAGCAAATATGATTAAAAAAAAGTTATTTTTATAAAACGGTCACTATATCCTGACAGTAGTGCATGAGACAGGTAATCTGGAAAAAAAAATGTGCCTCTGTGTCCTCCGGTGCTCCTAACAGCATCTGCAAGATTTCACATCCCGGAGAAAAACAACCAATCAGAGCCGATCTGATTCAAATATGAATCAATATTCTGTTACTGTTCTGTTCTGCTACTCTTGTAGTATACTGTTTAGCTGTAAAATGAGAAAGTTTGTGACCCGGCAGCCATGTTGAGATCAGTTGAGGAAATACCAAGCACCGCCCACCAGCTGGAGCAAGTGAGTAAGTGATTGACAGCTGCGTCTGTTGAATGAACAGCCAATAGGAATGCTTTCTCTCTCTGAAATGACCTGTGATTGCCAGTCACAGGCTAGATTTTCTAAAGCCTGAAAACAGAGCCATGAGGAGTAGCAGAAGTCTAGTTATCTCTCAGAACACTTGAATTACAATATGCTGAAAGGTTATTATGGATTTTTTGCCGAAAGATGCTAAAACATTCTGCCTACTGCAGCTTTAAAGCTGCGTCATTTGATTTTTTTTAATTAAAAAAAAAAAAATTGGGCCACTTTGAGGCAGCAGAACAAGCTGTATAAAGCTGTTATAGTGAACGAGTGTTGGCAAACAACTGCCTATTTACACATCCAGCAGACAAGGAGCAGCATTAGAGTTAATTTGGAGTCATGTTTCTGGCCACCTGGCAAATGTAACTAATATTTACTCTCCTTTCAAGCTCTGTTTGGTCTCTGGCAACTCCTGAGAAAAAATATCTGGCTCTTTAGCTGCTCAACGCTCCGCTATGTTCACCAGCTAATTGTTAACTTTGTCGGTTTACCATTTGGTGCTGGGCAGGTGGCATAGCCATTTGGTGCTGGGCAGGTAGCATACAGAGGGTTCATCAGAGATGCCTGCTGCTGCTGCTGCTGCTTAAAACAAGGTTGATGGATGGGAGTAAACCAAAACAGTGAAGTTGCTGGTTGACAAAAACAGAACAATGAGCTGAAAGAGACTAATACGCTCAATAGAGCTGAGGGCAGAGTTGGGTGATAATTCTCTGTGAGTTTGTCACGACAAGACACATCTTTTACATAGAGAGGCGAAGTCCCTCCCCTTCTAGTGGATCCTAAGGGACCTTATTTCGGAAAAAAATATCCATGGTATTGAACAGCGAGACACAAATATTCTTTTGATCCCGTTTGAATTGCACCATGAATCCCACATGAACAACATAATCTTGCAAGTAAAGAAAGTCGCAGTTTGCTGTAGTATCATTTAGTTTTGTGTGAAAGGGCGGGACTCTCTATTACACACAGTCAGTTGATTATTGCAGCTTTAAAGGTTGTACATATTGTTGTATAACCAGGAAAATAAATTCCCATTTCTTAATCCTTTACTAAGAAACTTTTTTGACAAATATGCATTTGGACATTATACAGGGAGTAACAGTGAGTTTATCTTTAACAACTTCCTCCTCCAGTGTCTGGAGTTGAGTTCCTGACTGTGTGTCCTGCTTCTTGTCAGTGTACTGTTTATTCATGTGGTCGTTCTCTCTGACCGCTCTTCTGTATTACTAAGGGACTTTGGGAGTTTGTCTGTTGTCTGTTGTTGCTGTTCTCTCTCTTTTCATGTCCGCCTATCCGCAGTGGGGCATATCAGCATCCGTTAACATCTCTGAGTCCCTCCCTTCTCATGTCCAATACTAGCTGATATCCACTGGACTGAGACGGTGCTGATGTCCTCAGGATGTCCACCCCAGTGCTCACATTCTGTTTATTCTGAAAATTCTGTTATTAAAACTTTATCTGGGTTGGCCAGCAATTGGCAGTTTTGGCACTCATTGCAAACCTGACTGCCTGGAAGGAGAGTCCTTGTCTGAGAGGTCTTTTGTGTAGTTTCTGTCTGTTTTTTAAATTTTCATGGCAGTATTGTTTTTGTTCTATTTGATACTAGGTTTTGTGGGAGTCTTTTTTCTGAGTTTTCTCATTTAAAGGGGACATATGCACATTTTCAGGTTCATACTTGTATTTTGGGTTTCTACTAGAACATGTTTACACACTTGTTTCGACTGTTATCAGGCCATTAAATAGGTTATCAGTCGCTATAAGCACCAAAGATGTGGGTCATTAGGGGCCTATACGCCTCCTACGTTGTATGACTGAATTAAACGTCACGTTTTGAACACAAACAAAAGTGTTTCTTTAGGTTTAGGCAACAAAACTACAACTTCTTTAGGTTTATGCAAAAAAAACTAGTAGGTGTAGTAGGCCCCTATTAACCCACATCTATGGGGTTTATAGTGACTGATAATGCATATTTAATAGCCTGACAACAGTCTAATTGGCTGGTTTACATGCTTTAATGTTCAAAACACATTATTTTCCTCATACTGTCTGTCTGAATAAACCTGTATTCACACTCTGTCTGAATGCTCTGTTTTAGCGCCTGTCTCTTAAAGGCCCCCCTCCCAAAAAAGCCCAGTCTGCTCTGATTGGTCAGCGTGTTCCGGTCTTCCGCATCTTCACTGTAACCGTCTTCATAGCGTCACTGCAGCCAGGCACTCAATCTGTTTCAACTACACTGAGTTTAGAAGCACTTCTCTCAGTGACTGTGTAGTTGTGACATCACAACCTTACGGAAGTCCTTGCGGCTAGTAGAAAAGCACAGTTTCTGAATACAGGCTGTGTGCATTTCTTCATGGTATTTACATAGCACCTACAACTGCTTTATAATCAACAAAGACACGGAAATCTCACTTTCTACAACATGAAACCTTTAAAACGTGGACAAGAAGCCCTTTGACGCTGTAAATAGTGGCTACCTTAAAAACTGAAATATATTAATTACTGAAAATATGACACCCATGCTGCCATATATTCAGTATCTTCAGTCCTGTATTACCACATTTTGACTGGACAAGCAGTAGTTACTATCACAACAAGGTTTATCCGCACTTTCAGTTCGAGAGCACACCCTAAACAAAAGCGGTTTGTGTGTATCAGCGTGTGAAATCAATCATTTGAATGGTCATGACATTGGAACTGAAGCCTTTGTCACTTCCACCTGTGGCACAGAGTCAATGTGGTGTTTTCACTGCTGGCGTCAACAGATGAAGAGGCTGTCCGAGCAACCCAGGCAAAGATGGTAATATATCAACATCGCACAGACACACACACACACACACACACACACACACACACACACACACACCACCATACATAGTGGCCCATTTATAACATTTCTGTTAACACTTTTCAGAGATTTCCACTGTTATGTGCACACTGAAGTCCCCAAAACTCGGACAGTATACGCTAAATGCAAACAGACACTCTAAGATAATTTCTTTGGTTAAACACAATTGGCAGAACAAGGTGTATTTTTTTGAGATATTAAACCAACAACTTACCAAGAAAAATGATGGTCTGCTTCCTGGCTGTCTTGACCTTTGAACTTTCATGCTTGGGTGCTCTTTGAGCTCCCTTGATGCCGGCATCCACGGATGCTAAAGGTTTCCGCAGGACGAGGACCATGGCCCGGCACATGATGGCCACACAGATCAACACGACTATGTAAATGACGAAAGCCACAAAGATGCTGGCCCTGTACATCACCCAGCGCTCCCTCAGATTTGTACAGAAAGTCAGATTCTGGACGGGTGTGTCTGCCCGGGAGGGAATGTGTCCCTGCGTTCCCGTGGCAACCAGCAATGGCAGGGCCACAAGCACGGACACCAGCCAGGCGAAGGTGATGAGGGCGGAGGTACGTTTTCCACCCAAGGCTTTGTAGCGAAACGGGTGACAGATAGCCACGTAGCGCTCAAAGCTAAGCGTGGCCACGTTGAGGATGGTGGCATAGCTGCAGGCCTCGAACAGGAAGTTGTAGATCTTACAGGAAGTGTTCCCTCCTGCGGACGCGAACGGGAACCAGGTGGCGCTGTAGAGCTCCACCGGCATGCCGATGAGCAGCACCAACAAGTCCGAGCACGCCAGGCTAACCATGTGGTTGGTGACGTTCTTCTGCAGGTAGCCGTTGCGCTTCAGCACTTGCGTCACTCTGATGGTGACCGAATTACCCACGATACCCGTCACCAGGATGAGGCTGTAAATGACTGTCAGGAAGATTTTGACGGGGTAGTTGGGTTCAAGCTCCCTCCAGTCTTTCTCGTCTGCTATCTCTATTTCCTCATCCATGGTTACGGAGTGGTGAGCTCAGATTTCCCCAGGTATTGATTTTGTCCTTTAGCTTATCAGTTCTGCTGGGCGCCGTCTGTGTGATTAGAGCCGAGATCCAGAAATGAGCCGTTTTCCAAGGTAACAACTTACAATGAAGACTTTTCTTTGTCTGGAATTATTCCGGATTCTTCAAGGAGAGTATCCCAGCGGGTGGTAAACTCCAAATCTCAGTAGGTGTATCACTTCATCCCACTCACTACAGTAGAACATATGAGGACTCTTCAGTACTTTCTACTAAATATTCAACGTCTTATCACCAAAAGTCCAGTGTGTGGCCACATGCCTAGTTCATCTCCTCCCATTCCTGATGATCATCTGGGATCCCCGAGAGTCGTCACTAGTTCTAGTCCAGAGTCGGGTGGTTTCGCCTCTGAGCAAAGTGTTAGCCAACACTCCACTCACACAAATGTCCTCCTCCCGCCCACCAGGGCAGGGCAGTTAAACATTAAACAGTAGGACAGGCAGCGTGAGTGCTGAGGTCTGGTTTCATTTCTTATCATCAGTATTAATGTGTCTACCTTTCACAGAAACACTTTGTTTAACTCCAAGTTATACTAAAAATATAGTTAAATACGCATGAATCTTGATGCAACTTGGAAACTAATAAAACCAGGAAAAAAAAACCTGCCTGACTTTAACTGAATAAATCAAACTGGTTGAGATTAACAATCTAGTAGTTTTGTTTGGAGATCATGTTAAAGATAAAGCTGACATTCAGAGAAGAAGTGACATTCACCTTAAACATGGCTGTGTGAATGTGGGAGAGAAGAACTATTTATGGTGCCGTGCAATGCAGTGCAGGGAAGTTGAGAACAAACAGGAACCGGAGCTGAAATAAACCAGGCGTAGCTGCGTAGGTGAGGTAAACATCATTTCCACTGAGTTCATAGAGATAGTGTTCATATTAAGAAAATGCAACATAAACAGAGTCATGATTGGGTGATTTGGGTGGCTGATAAAAGGATACTCTAAGAGAGACTGGTTTTCTTGTGTTTCACAGATAATGAATGATTCATTTTTTCCTTTAATCCCTTAAAACTCCGACAGCCTGCAGGCGGGCCTGGCCGCTATTCTGTCTTTCAGAGGTTGTTGCGGGCTCAGTTTTCAAGCTAGAGTGAAGATACTGGTATCACCTAGCTTGTCAGGAAGATTGTTAAATAACGCTACAAAGTTATGCAAAATTTTGGCGAGGAAAAACTGGCATTGGCCTGTCGCATCATAATTACGGAGCCTCGTGTTAGTGCAGTCAGATTCTCTTAACACCACGGTTGTCTTTTCCTAAGTACTTATGAATTCTCCTTCACATCTTTCCTTGACCTCATGACGTTTTCCATTCGAGGTCAAGGAAAAATGGTTAGGAGAAGACGTTAGGATGTAATTTTTGGACTTTTTGACCGCAGCCTCAGAGTTTTCGGTTCCAGAACAGCTGATCAGGGTCAGTTCAATCAACTCTGAGTAGGTTGAACCTGAACATAAAAAGTCATCATCAATAGAGCTCTGATAATACGATTCACATGGCGACAGGTAAATAAAAGGCAGAGCTCCATTTTAATCCAGTTGACGTAGAGATTGTAGTACATGTATGTACAGTATATGCTGACTGTGCACATATATCTCTAAAAAAGTCAGAGCGGGGAAAAGTGTTGATAATATAATAAAGTTTTATTCAGTGTGGTCCGATAATTCATCTTTTACCAGACTTACATTTCCTTAATGATAAAATGGTGGAATCTGACTGTGTATTAGACTGTAGCCTGCATTACATCTACAATATGTTTGTTCAGCTCTGATGGGGACAAAACACAGGAGCAGCAACTGAAGATGAAAAATATAGTTGAAGATTCAGAAATATATTTAAACATAGAGACATGATTGTAAACTCACAGTCTGATCCAGGAATAATGTGTTTGGTGATTTAAAGGTTAAATAGAGTAGACGATATGAGAGTATATATATGTGAAAGGAGAATGCATGTGTGTGTGAGTGCAAGAATGAATTATGTCTTGAACGGCCTCTCATAGATAAAGTTGGGTTGATGTCGACATGTTGAACTTGATTAAAAGCTTCGAGTGCCCTCTCTCTGGGACTGAATATTGTCAGATCCCGTCAATTAAACCATTGTGTTGTGCATGGCATCCCATTGTCAGCCAGATGTTAACTGCTAAAAGTGATTAAAAAAAAACCAGTAAAATCAAGGTTGATTGTTCATTAGGATATTGAAGCCTCTTAATTTATGTCTCAGATCTCATTCAAATTGTCTGCTGGTGTGTTCACGTGTGTAATTACATACAGCTTGACAACGCATTTCATATATCTCAATAAAGAGGGGCTGGTGTGTTAGAGATTGCCTGAAATCCTCTTTGTGACTTTGAGATAAACACATTGCACATGCTAGAAATCATTCACAGCTGCTAGATGTAAAAGGAAATAAGCCAACATAAAATGGTTGACAAACATGAGAAGGACTTACAGCCGATTAAACTGTTGTCAGGCTATAAAACAAAAGATATGTTTTCACCCAGGAGACCAGGAGAGTTTGCATCCTGTTTGAAACCTACAGTTATTTTTGTTTTTCCCTAAACTTAACTGTTTTTTTTTTTTTTGCCTAAACCTAAAGAAGTTGTAGTTTTATTGCCTAAACCTAAAGAAGTTGTAGTTTTGTTGCTTGAACCTAAAGAAGTTGTAGTTGCATTGCCTAAACCTAAAGAAGTGAAGTTGTAGTTTTTTTGCCTAAACATAACTGTTTTTGCCTAAACCTAAAGACGTTGTAGTTTTATTGCCTAAACCTAAAGAAGTTGTAGTTTTATTGCCTAGACCTAACTGTTTTTTTTGCCTAAATCTAAAGAATATGTAGTTTTGTTGCCTAAACCTAAAGAAGCCTTTTAATTCAGTTGTGTTCAGAACGTGATGTTTCATACAGTTTTACAACATGTTAGAATGTGTTGCATTTAAGTTTCACTTTTAAGTTTTACAGCGTAGTAGGCCCCTAATGACCCACATCTATGGTGCTTAAAGCGACTGATAATGCCCATTTAATGGCCTGATAACAGTCGAATGGGGTGAGACTTAACTAATGCCTAATTATTTAGTTTACAAAACCAGTCGTGCATTGGAGAGATGAGGACAATTTTTAGCTCACATAGGTGGTATTTCTACAGTATAAAAAAGTGAAGGAAACGAAAGGATGTCAGTCTTATTCACTTGAGTCTCCGCTTGACACTGAAAACATTCAAACGGATAGGTCTACTTGAAAAGCCTCAGGGAATATATATTCTCTACTCTGCAAGACCTAAAATGTCTACTGCTTTATGTAACAGCAGGTTTTACTCAACATTCAGCAGCACAACTGGTGTTTTACAAGACTTCTTTTTCTGGCCTCGGTTATCTGAATTCATAACCATCATGCTGTGCTGTACACTGAAAGGAATACAAATGCTTTCTTTAGCAAACCGAGAGATGTTTTCATACAACATTATGAAAGAGAATTTTGTATACTTTTTTTGACAGATGAATGGCCCTGAAGATGTGAATGTGTGTGAATAGGGCACAATCTGTAATTAGATAGCATTGCAAGCTCTTGTCAGTGCACATTTTTCATTAAGTTCATTTTTTTTCTATGCTGCATTTCCACTGCACAATACAGCACGGCTCTACTCAGCTCAACTAGCTCTTTTTCGGTTTTCCACAACAGACTTGTTCATGACTGCATGGTCAGGAGATGAGAGCAAATACAGTACATGCAAATCAAATCAAAGAAAAAAAAATGCTGCTGCTCGCACACATCGTACCAACATGTCTCTTCAAAAGAAATGTGATCCTGTAGAAATACGTCATTTAACACAGAGATTTAAAAAGATATGTTTTAATAGTGCAGTGGAAGTATGAAAACAGACCTGCAAAATAAAAGGATAATTCAAGAGCTGAGGTTGATAGAAGGGAAGTTACTCTTAAAGCCTTCTTTTAGATCTTATAACATCTTCATTAATGACACTTAAAAGATAAAGAAATTGCTCGGATATGAAAAACAAGAACCTGAGAAAGAAAAAAAAAATCATATCCATGATTCTAAAAGCACCATTGATAAAAGATTTAAAAAAAAAAAAAGTAATTTTATTTTGAAGTCTAAGCAGACATCATAGGAAATTAATCATCTTAAAAAAGCTTTTATACTTGCAACTGTGACAGAAGGAGGGACTGATTGGCAAAAACACAGCAAGTGCAATAATGAACATGAACGAGTTTATATGTGTCACTTAAAGTGCTCAACCCGTTAATTTAGCCTCACAGGCCGGTTATTAGGCTACTTCCTCCACTTCATTCGTCCAGTCAATGCAGAGTGCAATAAACACTCCATAAAGATGTGTACACACAGCTGACATTTAACAGGATGTGGAATAACATTGACATTTCACCTTCAACTGTAGTGTTTACATCCTGGATTACATGACACACACTCAGGCTGCTAAAAGAAATGCTTTTTTCTCTCATCATATGAAATCACAAACACAGTTAATAAATCATTTTTTTGCTTAAGAAAAAGAAAAAGGATTATATACAACAGTCCAATCGACGTGATATAATCTCAGCTGCAGGTAATTTGGCTGTTAAGCAAACTCTTTCCTCTGGCAGTCACAATGATGCAGAAAATATAAAACGATACACAATCTCAGACAGGAATCATAGTGGTTATCTGAATTTCACAAACAAAAACATCAATACTCTGTGAATGCTTCACTGTGCACAGTATTTACACCCATTTTGAAAAAGGAAACTGCTCATACGAGCAGACGACCGTTATTGCAGCAAGGCGTTTTGTAGCTTATAGCGGAAGGTTTACCATCAGTTCATATTCTCTATTCTCTCTATCACAGTTTGTCTTCATGATCCAGCACGGTCAGAGGTACGGAAGGAAAGGAGAAAGCTGTCGAAGGATGTGATGCTTTCTTCAGCTCTAGTGTGATTGCAGTTTTTCTTCATGTCCGACTTACAAAAGGTTTCCTTGACGAAAGAAAATTAAGACAAAAAAAAAAAAGAAAACAGGGCTATTTCTTTTTTTTACTGAGAGATGTTAAAATGTTCAATCAGGACAGTGTTAGTATCATCACCCGCAGAGGTCACTCTGAATGGCTCTGTCATTACCCAAGCTGCCGAGGCTGAGTAACATGAACTCATCAATGTGCTCTATTTCTCATTCTACCACATCACCGGTCCTGAAAACAATGCGGCCACACTGATTGACCCATCATATGAAGTGTGTCACATGGTTGATTTATGAAAAAAAAAACAGGCTTTCTCTGTCAAAAGGCAGCCAAATCAAAAACAAACTTTTTACGTACATGTCTGACAGATTGTCATTTTGTGAAGATGCACTGCGTCTGCTTCACACACATACACACTTACAAACAAGCAGCAAGGCTTCAAAAAGGCCTACAGACAAACACGACGATGTCCAGTACGGAACAATGTTCGTCCTGAAAAATATTTTGTGAACTCTGAACTCACCAGATTTGTTTAAGAAACACACACACACACACACAGTTTACTCTGCCTCTGTTAGTGTTATGATCAAGTTCAACATGTACCGTTTCATTTGGTCACATGACAATATAGTAATCACTGATAATGTCCAGCACCTTGAGAACCGTAAGATTCCTTTTTACACAGAAAACATCCAAAAAACGTAAAAACTGAATCTCAGTCTGATGACTGGAATGTGAAAATAAAAAAAGGAGCTTGTAGAAATGGATGCGTCGTCTCAACACTGTAGAAAATAAATAGATTTAATAGGAGGCACTGGGGTAGTTCAATGTCTCTGAAAGCTTTCCAGATTGTCTGCTCAGCGAGATCCACGTTCGTCACCTTGGGAGACAAATAGAAAAGAAACTATGAGAAAACAGAGTGAGACAAAAATCATGTATACTATATTGTGAATATCTATTTATTTATATAAGAGCATTGTTGGAAGGAGCTTGAGATGCAAGATTTTCATCACCAATGACTGCTTCTGTAATTGTTGTGCATATGATAATAAATAATTTGAAACATATCAAAGGAACATAAATATGTACAGAAATGTATGGATGCACACTTGTATGTAATGCTCCTAACAGTTCTCCACCGGTTTGGCACCTTTAACTCACAATGGACACAAACCTACATTGATGCAGCAGAATAAGAGATATTGTCTTTTTATTTCATGCATTCGTCTTCCTTGTCAAAACCTGGCTAGATAACCCACAATGTTAATTTTGGCAGCTATTTCAGATTTAGTCTTAGTCTTAAAACGAAAATGCTTATTAGTTTTAGTCATTTTTATCCTTCATAGTTTTAGTCAACGACAACTCAAAACGTTTCAGTCCAGTTTTAGTCACCAAACAGTCATTCGATCTTAGTCAAAATGTTTTCTCTCTTAATTTTGTCAGCTATTTGGTTTTATTTAATCTTAGTCCTGTTTAGTGATCATTATATTGAACATTTCCATCATTTTAGTCAAACTTATTTCACATAAAATTTGATCTTATCATTATCTGATGAAAAACACAGGTTGAATGATTAAGAATGCAGCTCTGCAGTTAGTTCGAGTCAGTTCAGTCGCACCCACCAGTGTGCTATGAGAGCCAATCCGACCACCCAACATGTAAAAATATACTCAACCACCCGAACGCAACCCGACCCGCAAACCGCCAACTTTATGCATTATAGTAGTACAATTGTCAGAAATGAAAACTGAGACAAGAAGGACAGAGACGGACTGAGCACCTTATAAATATATATATATATATACCCAGCAGACAGGCTTCAGTCTGTCCTAAATTGTACTGCTTTCATTCTCCAGTAACACCTCTATTAGAAACCACCTGCTGAGTTCAAAATCTCTCTCCTCCCTGCTGGCAATTACTTGGTGGGTTTGGGAGGCAGCTGAGCAAAGCTTGACTAAACCTATGAATCATGAACAGACGGGCGACTTCAGCGAGATGTAGACTTTGTGAAGTGGGTGGCCAAAATATTTACGTGATGATCTTCCTGTCCTGCTTGTCTTCTGTCGCTCTAACTCACCACCACGTCCAAACACTGATGGCGTCAGACAAATACTTGACAGATGTTTAGAGAGAAACAACTGAGTGAAAGCAGGGAGGAGATGGCTTCATCAACTATTGCAAAATCCTAGTGTTTGGGATGCAAATCTACCAACACATTGTTATTAAAACTGCATGAAAGGATTTTTGGCCACTTGGAAGCAGCAAAATATTGCTGTCAATTGCTGCTGTCACTGCTGACAATTCTCTGTGGGTTTGTGATCAGGAGCGGCCCCTTTCACTTTGTACATGGTCATTATGATGATGTAGTTACTTAAAATGTTACCAAATTTGTCAAGCAGGGGCTTGATTTACTGCATCTGCTGTACCTCATAAAGAAGGGTTGAGTTTAGATGGTAACCCTCAATTTGTGAAACTCTCGCTTGAATGTTTACGGTCAGGCATTGACCTTGAATGTTTAAGATTTGGATAGGTCATCAGGCTGTGAGTCTCGCAAGACTTTTTGCCAATCTAGGGCTAGCATCTAGACACGACCAAAAAGAATCATCACTGGTTTTAATTAAGGAATACTAATATTTTTCCATTATAAGTTGTCACTCTTTACAAATGATTTCAATCTCAATTTGAAAGAAGACTGTTTCTGAAATTTAAAATGCAAAGATGAAAAAAAACTGTTAGATCATAAGAGAAGTTATTTGAAGCTATTTGTGAATTACTTTCTGGCAGCACCGTCACACCGAAGCCAGTTGGAAGTACAGTAAATAGAAATTCATATTAAATTACTTTTTTTTTTAGTTTGGGAATTTTCATATTTTTTGCCAAGGGTAAGATCCAAATAACCTACACACACACACACACACATACACACACAGACACAATCACATGCACATAAAGGAACGCAGCAGTCTCAACAACACACAGGTCAAAGCCAGGAAGTGATCATTTACTTTGTTTGACTGCTGGATCACGAACAGAAGCTTCCTTCGTGGGGGGAGACGGTGTGTAGAGGAATAAGGCTTTCACACTGCTCGCTGTCTTCCGGCAATCTGTGGGCAGAGGGGAAGCGCGTGTCAATCATCATCACAGTCATCATCTTGACAACCATCATTATTATAATCATCCCTCACCAAATGGGAACAAGCATTTACAGAAGAATGGAGAGCAGAACTGCCGCAGAGAGCATGGCCAGTCAAGCATGTACATCTGATTACGGACTTAACATAGCGAGGCTGCGAGCTACAAATGGAGTCAATTGTCCTTGTGAGAATGTCAGAGAAGAAAAGACTCTAAGTGTGTGTCAGAGTTAAGGTCAATTCATTTCAATAGGTCACGCGCCACAATACAATTAAATAACAACTCACTTTCTATTTAAAACTTGAAAAGCTTTAACTACTATTTAAAAGACTGGACAGAAAATCCCTTCGCAGAATTTTCAAATTTTTTCACAAGTTCACTTCGTGCACAGACTTGAGTGCAAATTAAAAGGTATAATATGCAGTATTTTCCTAAAAAACAATGTATAGACTGGTACAAAAATAAGGTTTGGTGTGTGTGTGTAGAAAAAACTTCCATTTGCTTTTAACAGATTGAATTCATGGAAGAAGCACTTCCACCCATTAAGCATGCGTGTCTGTTTAAACTCCTTTTGCAGTTGCGTCACAAAGGTCATACTAACCACATTTGGCCCTATTGAAGCAGTCCACTGGAAAATGACTGTACATAAATAATGGCTCAATGTGACTAACATCCTGTCTGAAGAAAGAGAGACACCTGGAAATGACCTATAGTGAAGATATAGGGGTGTGATTAGTCTTTAGACAAGACTTAGACGAGTCAAGTTTACTTTTATAGCCTAATATTATACTAGGCCATTAATAATCCGGCATTTTATGAAAATTGCAAAACTGCAGAGTCTTAAATCTTGCTTGTGATGGATTATCCTTGAGAGAGAGAGCACTTCATCACCTTTATGTTTCGTAAAAGTTACATTATCATCACTTTGTAATGAGGTCGCAAGCAGCAGGGACCGGACACACCCCTTGTTGGTGTGTTGGTATATTCAAACAGGCAAAATGCGACTTTTTTTTAATGAAGGAAGTTGGACTCATTTTTCAATTTTTTCAGAAGCAGCGTGTCTTCAAGTAGTCTGTCCTTCAGCATCCACATTTCCGGCACAGTTGTGATTTGTTTTAACTGACATTGTTTGTGTTTTACAAGTATGAATACATGCTGCTGCTCTTTTAGATGTGGCAACACATACTTTGCGGCTGTAATAATTACTGTACTGCTACATGCCATGTTGTATACGTATTACAAAATCTATTTAATTTCTTATGTAAATGTTGAAGGTAGAATGTCATTCTAATTTGAAGGAAAAAGCCTGTTAAAGTCCTGTTTTAGGCAAATTATTATTATAAGCTAATCTAAAGTAAGTGCCGAGGTCCCTCTATCTATGTATGTGTGTGAGAGCACACAACCACATTATATATCAACATATCAAATACCAAACGTACAGCTTTATTTACAGTTTCGTTCAATGGAGCACCCAACTGAGCACCAAATACTGCTGTCAGGGACGGACTGCATTGCCTTTTTAAAAGGCGTCCATGTTTTGCTCACTCCTCATCTTCTCAGTTTAATCTTCTGACAACTTAGCTCATAAATGCAATGTTTTTTGGCAACAGTATCTAAAATCCTGTGTCCTTCAATCGGCCTAAAGACAAAGTTTTCAAAATAGTCCCTGCTTGTGTAAACTTTGCCAAAAAAGAATCAAGGCGTTGCAGTGTTGTGTGCGGTATTAAAGGGGACACATCATGCTCATTTTCACGTTCATACTTGTATTTTGGGTTTCTACTAGAACATGTTTACATGCTTTAATGTTCAAAAAACACATTACTGTTCTTAGAGTTGTTCCGATACTGGCATCAGTATCGGAAATACGTCCGATACTGCCCAAAATTCTGTATTGGGTATCGGCGAGTAAGCCAGTCTATGCTCTGATCCGATACCATCATTTATTAACCCAGAAAAAAATCAACTTGTTTAACCGAAAATCATGTCAATCAGTTGCTTAGCCAGTTTCTAAGCTGAAGACCACTAATGTGGCTCCTACAGGGGGCTGTGCCACCTGTAATCCCACTGTAGATCAAACAGTATGTACCTCTGAATGCGATGTTTCCTGCAAATGAAGACGTACACTCTCCTCAGCCCCACCAGGACAGGGTCCCAGTTGTTGTAGTGGCATAAGAGCGCGGCGATGAAGAAGGAGAGGAAGACGGGGACCGCCCCGGCAAAGAACAGCCACGAGAAGCGTACCTATCCACACACACACACACACATATGGAGAAAAGTAGATATTACAAGTACTGTCATGATCGGACTTCAGATCTTTAGATTCATTTATAAACATATGTTCAAATTTGACAACTCATTCAACCCCCAATTTAATAAACATTGTCTCACATGAAACGTTAACTTGAGAAAATTCTTATTTGTGTAAAGCAATATGACAAATACAGTATACAGTAAACAAATTGAAATAAATTTAGTTGCCCACATTAACCAGACTTTTCATTTTTCAATCTGAACCACTCTCTTCAAACTGGTGTCCTCAAACAAACATTATCTTGAATCTTATTTCAAACTCTGACTCTAACCATTAACACTATAACGTTGTTGCGGGCTGAGTTTTCAAGCTAGAGTGAAGATACTAGTATCGATATTGGTACCAGCCATGTCATGCTAGATTGTCGGCAAGAACACTAATTAACGCTACGAAGTTACGCTAAATTTTGGCAAGGAAAAGCTGGCATGGCAATTTTCAACGGGGTCTCTTGACCTCTGTCCTCAAGATATGTGAATGAAAATGGGTTCTATGGGTACCCACGAGTCTCCCCTTTACAGACATGCCCACTTTATGATAATCACATGCAGTTTGGGGCAGAAACCATGCCGTTTTTTGAATGCAGTGTAATTGTGTTATTTTTGCTTATTCTAGAATGGTGTATCTGAATATTTCTGCATACTGGGGTCCCTAAACAGTCTTGGAATTACATAAATTGGGTATCACTGTAAAGCCGAGACTCTTGTTGATCCAATGAGCCCAATTATATACATGTGTGATGATGTTAGTCTCCATAGTAGCCATTTCAGTGTATTGAGACCATTTTTTTATTTTAAACTTGACCTCACTGTATAAAATGACCTGTGGTGACCTCTAGGATAATCACAGGCTCATTAAACTTTACAACCACACACTAGAGGCTTTCCTAGGTAGATTGACAATAAGGGGGTTTCTGAGAAGTTTACACAACAGAAGTGCTCGCCATCCAATTGCTGAAAAATGCCATTCTTGCTGAAATCTCAAAATGTCAAAAGTTTTTGAAACCAAATCACAGCATGCCTTTTTCCTGTGGTGTTCCTCGAGGTCTTGGTGTCTTAATGTCGTATTTTAGAGGGATTATTGATTATTTTTATTAATTCTTGTGTGGTAAAAAATGGTTAAATTAAGAACCAAATCTGTGTAACAATTTGTGAGGCATAATATAGCATGGGAATGACCATCACATACTGTACTTATATCATCATGTTCTACGCTCTTACCCTTTAACAATTTATTTTAATTGATTAATTAATTTTTTAATTAATATTTATTTCTCAATAATGACTAGAATAACTTGACACACAGTGCTGCATCTCAAATTCATCTTCAGGTTCCCAGCTTTCAGATGAACATCCCCTGTCTCCCACCCCTATCCCTCTGAAAAGAGAGAGAGGAATGGTAAGGGGTTAAGTAGCTGCGGTGGGAAACATACCTTTTCCATGCAAATATCTGCCATAATAGAGAGCGGGATGGTGAGGCTCAATGCCAGAGTCCCGATTAGAGATGATGTGAGGAAACAGCCCCTGTGGAGAGAAAGCAGCATCATCAGTCACAGCATTAAAAGGTTTATGAAATACTATGTATTCTTCAAACTGATTACTCACTCAACTGACAGTATCAACACGTCCATATACAAAATGTAAATTGTGATGTTTTTTGTGCCAGAATTGTGACCTGAATCAATAACGGGAGAGGTGCTCACCAGAGCCAGAGGAACTCTGAGAGAACGGTTCCAATGAGGCCGTTAATAAGGATGTATGTCCACACCAGCTGGCTGGGGAGCTCAAAGGCCTCGAAGCCCGTATAGTGGAGCAGGAGGAAGCCAGGCCACAGTAGCAGCAGGTTGAACAGACCCACAAACCCTGAGAGAGACACACAACAGCTTTAAAGACGCCTTCTGTCCGCCACAGTGGTGACAACTTCATGGAATAAAAATTGTTATACTGTGCTGTGGAGTCTTTATTATGTTTTAGTACATAGATATGGTGTGGACATTGCTTAGAATATTGTTAATGACCAAAATAACTGCAACAGCTGGTACACATTTTAAAAAGACTGGCCTTATCCACTATACACTGAGTTTTTGCTTACCAAAGAACATGGGGATGTCAAGCTTATCCTCCCGGTCCACTCGTCTCTTGATCATTACGATGTAGACAGCGTACAGCACCGCCCCCGCCAGTGACCACAGAGAACCTTCATGGAAAAGTCAATTACATTTGGAAAGAAGGTTTCAAACTATATTAGTGCAACACTATTAGGCAAAAGAGTAACAATTTCACTACACGATGGTGATGTGAAAGTGAGATACTAGCTGTCTCCGTGGTTACCTCCGACGCCTTTCCCATCAGGGTTGTCCATGCTGGAGAAACTCACGAGGGTAACACCTCCCATGCTGAAGAAGAGAGATACAACATGAATAGACTGATTCTAATTTACAAGGACAGATAAACAGGGCGGATTCAAGACTTACATCTTAAAATGACATCTACATCATTGTGACAAAGAGCCCTACAATGTTCATGTATTCCAGCACAGTATCTTTTGGAATAACATCTAAATTGGACAATTTCTGTCCAGCGCCCCCTGACCGCAGTTGCCATGCCAGTTTTTCCTCGCCAAATTTAGCTCAAATTTGGAGCATTATTTAGCTAGTATGAGATGGTTTTCCGGTTTCATGTGATGCCAGTATCTTCTCTCTAGTTTTAAAACTGAGCCCGCTACAACCTTAAAATCGGGTGTGGCGCATTTGCGTTATTGCGTTAACGTTAACAGCCCTAATTGGGTTCAAGTTTATATTTTCTTCAGAGGAAAGTTCAGGCACAACAAAAAAATAGGAGTCATCCTTTTGGGGATCATGAATCTAAATATTTTCTTAAAATCTGGTAATTGTGGACATACACTCACCGGCCACTTTATTAGGCACACCTGTTCAATTGCTTGTTAACACAAATAGCTAATCAGCCAATCACATGGCAGCAACTCAATGCATTTAGGCATCTTGACGTGGTGAAGACGACTTGCTGAAGTTCAAACCGAGCATCAGAATGGGGAAGAAAGGGGATTTAAGTGACTTTGACCGTGGCATGGTTGTTGGTGCCAGACGGGGTGGTCTGAGTATTTCAAAAACTGCTGATCTACTGGGATTTTCACACACAACCATCTCTAGGGTTTACAGAGAATGGTCCGAAAAAGAGAAAATATCCAGTGAGCGGCAGTTGTGTGGACGGAAATGCCTTGTTGATGTCAGAGGTCAGAGGAGAATGGGCAGAGTGGTTGGAGATGATAGAAAGGCAACAGTAACTCAAATAACCACTCGTTACAACCAAGGTATGCAGGATACCATCTCTGAACGCACAACACGTCCAACCTTGAGGCAGATGGGCTACAGCAGCAGAAGACCACCCGGTACTAGCACTGGCCACTTTATTAGGTACACCTTGTACCTAATAAAGTGTCCGGTGAGTGTATATTGGTCTGAAGGAGAAAAGAACATTTACAGCTCCTCCAGTAAATCAAAGGATATGCCACTAAGAATTATTACTAGTACTTCCTCCAAAAAGGATGGATGGCATTTTAGAAAACAAATAGAAATGTAAAGCATGGAGAACCATTAGGCAGACACAGAAAACACAAAACAATACATCCACTCATGCAAATATATGCTCAGCACTGAAACCTCCCAACATGCCCTCCTCAACTGAACTGCCAACGCTCTCATTCAGGTCTTACCTCAGAGCCACAGCTAACAGTTTGGACAAGGTGAACCGGTCGCTGCTGTTGCTGGGAAATATGGCTGCTAAGATGAGCGTGAACAGGCCTGAAGAGGGAGAAGAGAAAGTCAAGCCCAGTCAGTGTTATTTATAAAGCCCAACATCACAAATCACAAAAGGGGCTTAGAAAGAACAGAGGTGGCATCAGACAGACAGCAGAGGGTATACTTCTCTTTAGATTCAATAAATGTATATGATGGCTAACAACATATATTTTCCCCATTGTCCTTTAAACCAGTTGAGCTACAATAGTTTCAACTTTACATTTTACGTATTGTGTGAGAGAGAGAGAGAGAGTCACCTGAGGTGGATGACAGGATGTTGACAATGGCAACCTGCGTGTCGGACAGGGCTTCCTGATACGACAGGTTAGCCAGGAACCACTGGAAGACAAACAGAAACAGTTGTGTGACATTTTCTACAGCTAGCTTTCTACAGTACAAAGGGGTCCCTGTGGTGAACACCTTCTAAAGCCTTGTTATTCACACAGGACTAGTATTACCTGGGGATTCATTTGTAATAATTGCAGAGCTCATCTGTGATCTTAATCCCGTGTGAATCTACCATGTCCGTAATGTTTGTCAAGTAAAAATTCCACCACAAATATCCTGACAAATATTGATCCAGAAACCCTCACAGGTACTGCATTTAGCATAAAAAAATATGCTGAAATCATAACATGACAAACTGCAGCCCAACAGGCAACAACAGCTGTCAGTGTGTCAGTGTGCTGACTTGACTATGACTTGCCCCAAACTGCATGTGATTATCAGAAAGTGGGCATGTCTGTAAAGGGGAGACTCGTAGGTACCCATAGAACCCATTTACATTCACATATCTGGAGGTCAGAGGTCAAGGGACCACTTTGAAAATGGCTATGCCAGTTTTTCTTGGCCAAAATTTAGTATAAGTTTGGAGCATTGTTTAACCTCCTTCCCGACAAGCTACTACAACATGGTTGGTACCAATGGATTCTTTAAGGTTTCTAGTTTCATGTGATACCAATATCTTCACTCTAGCTTTTTTTCCTCTTCAAATTTGCATGAACGGTTATTATCGCGTTACTTTGACAGCCCTAGAAAAAAACATAACTATAATTTCTGGTTTATTGGATTGTATTATAAAGTATGGTGCTCCTCCTTTGATATGATTGATAGTTAATATAAAAAATCCTACCAAGAAAAAGGCTAAATATAATAATAAATCACTTCTGTATTGTGACAATGGGAAAACCATTTTCCTATCATTTTCACATCTTGGAGTAAAATTCCCAGAATTTATTAAGGTCTTGAAGTGATCAAATTGAGGCCCATGTCAAATACTCTGCTTTAAGATTTCCCAGAAGTTCTTGATTGAGCTCAGACAGGATGAGTCACAGATTAAAAGCAGTTCATCACTTGCAAGGCTACATTATTAATGACTTTTCACAGTTTTGGCCCTCATAAACCATCTCTCTCTGCTCACTCGCCACTGCCAAAAGCACTTTTGTTTTTTTAAAGTATCAGCAAAACACATTTGTGGCCACCTGGCTAGCAAATAAAACAAACAGAAAAAGTGTGTGTGTTATCAATTATACATTGTTACTATGCATCATGATGGTATCGGGTCGATAATTTGTTACAGCTCACCACAAAGCAGAAGAAGAAGCTGATTTTGGCCACATCAGTGATGGTTAGCTTGCCCACTGTGCGTAACATGGCCTCGTGGTCCTTGGCAGCTGGATAGGACATGCGGGACAGTTTGGCCTCCAGGGCTTGAGTAGAGGGCAGCTGACGCACCTCCATGATGTTACTAAAACGCACCCGCTGCTTTCTGGAAGCCGCTGGGAGGTACAAATGGAGAGAGGAGTGAATTGACAGAGGAAGGGGTTTTATTTAAATGACCAAACACAAAAAAAAATGTAATAGCATTTTGAGACTCCGTTTGTATTTGCAGAAGACAAATATCACGCTTATCAGGTGCTAATGCCTGACTGGGCTGAACACAAGTCATGTCATTATAAACACAGGTGCCAAACATATGAGTGCTTGAAATACAAACCCAACAGAGGACAGAGAAACCCTAATAGACTGTCTCAGAAACTGTACTGTTTGGCTTTGGACTCTGGAGGTACATCGCCTTTCAGCCAGCTCAAGAAACTGAGGTCAGTTATAGCTGTCCTGAACTGCATCACTAAAAAGTACGGACAGGCCAAAAGATCATGAGATCTTTCCATAGCTCTACAAAATACAGCCAAGACAGAGAGGAGAGCGAAATCCTTTTGTTCAAACTATTGTCCTTATTATGATGGTTTGTGAGAGAACCAAGTCTGAGGGTCACCTAAAAGGTCAGACAGAGGTTTCTCTTGCTAAATATTGGATTTCTTTCATAATGACTTTATCTATTTTCATAGCTCACCACTGCCCTCTGCTGTTGAAATGTTATTTTTCATCTATGAACCCAATATTGAAACAATATAATAGATATGCATCATGTTATGACAACATTAACTTTGTACTCACAAGATTCACAGTCTCCGATTAAACAATTTGAGTGCTCAGCGGTTACGTCCTGGAACTTCACTGGAACATACAGTGGTTCACTCTGCACAAGAGAGACAGAGAGAGTCAGACATCTACAGCTGTTCAAGTAAAGAGTTGCACACAATTTCATTTTGTACTGTATTGGCTGCTCATTCAACAGAGGCAGCTGTCAATCACTCGCGAACTCCAATCAAACGGTCAAACTAGGCATATAAATCAATATTCTGTTACTGTAATGCCTATTTCAGAAACATCTTGTAGTGCACTGTTTAGCTGTAAAATGAGAAAGTTTGCTCCGGTTGGTGGGCGGTGCTTGGTATTTCTTCAACTGATCTCAACATGGCTGCCAGGTCACAAACTTTCTCCTTTTACAGCTAAACAGTGCACTACAAGATGTTTCTGAAAACATTTGAGGCGAGACATAGGCATTACAGTAACAGAATATTGATTCATATTCATATGATCAGCACTGCCTAGTTTGACCGTTTGATCGGAGTTTTCGAGGGATTGACAGCTGCTCAGAGACGGCAAGGCTCCAGCTCGGCTCTGATTGGTTGTTTTCATCCGGTCTGTGAAATCTTGCAGATGCCATTAGGAGCACCGGAGGACACATGATTTTTATTCAGATTACCTGTCTCATGCACTACTGTCAGGATATAGTGACCATTTTATGAAAATAACTTCTTGCCTACTGCTGCTTTAAGAGTCGTAACCTTCTCTGTGATTAAACTACATACCAAACCGTTGCTCACAGTGGTGTCAGTGGTGCAGGGTGCAAAGTAGGCCTCAGCATCAGCAAACTGCAGAAAGACACAATGCAAACCATCAGCTCACAGACCAAAACCAAGAATTCTGAGTCATTTACAATTTCATCTTGTAAAGGAAAAGTTCCCCGTTTAATCAAAAATGTTGTTTGCTATCATTTACCAAAAATGGTTTCATTTGCAAAAAGCCCAGACGCAGTGCAACGGCTGTTCTGACGATTTAAAAAAATGTCATAATTCATGATTTCTATGAGGTTTCTGCTTTTGCTGCAGATGTAAAATTTGATATTGTAAAATCAATAAACTTGTTAAAAGGCATGGTTTGTGATTCTGTGTGATTGAGGTTGTGAAATGCACAGTCATAAATGTTTGGAGGAAAAAAAGCAGACATTTAAACATACTCCGCCCCATGTGGTGAGAGTGCGCTTGAACTACTTACAAACGCAGAGTGCCGCCGTTTCAGAGTGCCAGTGCACTGCTGCCTCCAGGGCCGCCACAGCAGGAAACCCAGCAAATAGAGTACAAACATGGAGGTCTTGGTGAATGTGCTGAAGAAGGGCTTGTTGTACTCCTGTCGCTTGAAAATGTACTGCAGGAAGAGTCAACAGAAGGAAGCTGTTAGGAGGATAACAGCTTTTATTGGTTAACTAACATGTGTTGCAAGCTGGACAGTTTTCCCTCTCAGCCACTCCCGTTTGTTTTCCTTTGCTTTTCAAGTCTGCCAAGTTAAATACGGTTCTTCCTAAGAGCATAGGACGCTAAGTAATGATATTTACTTAATATAATGTGACACTTGATACTTTCACTCCACTACATTCCAGGAGGAATTATTGTACTTTTGCCTCCAGTTTCCTCCTTGTATCTGATGGCTGTAGTTACTGTTGTATCTTTTTGGACTATGAGAGGCTGCATGTTTGCAGGTTCTCTCTTGTCTCACATTTAGCTACTTCGTACCTTCTGCGCTGCTAACCCAGCCTGCTTTTGTAGTGGCGCCACTGCCACAAGAGATCAACTGGCATCCATCCAAGATGTTTCTGTCTGACTCTGTGAAATGGTCTATAGTTTTAACTCTCCAGCAGTACACCTCAATGATTTAACACTCTAAAAGGGGATCAGCTGACAAAACGACTTCACACTTTACTTCTAATATTTGACTTATAACATATAATATATTATATTTTAATATATGGAAGCATGAATGGTTGTCTGTCTCTATGTGTCAGCCCTGTGACAGTCTGGAGACCTGCCCAGGGTGTACCCCGCCTTCGCCCAATGTCAGCTGGGATCAGCTCCAGCCCCCCCGCGACCCTGAATAGGATAAGCGGTTACAGATACTGGATGGATGGAACACTAAAGTAGTGTTGTTATGGTAAGGATGGCCTCTGAGTGAGGCCAATGGCGTTACCACGGTTTTGGAAAGGGAGGAGTGAGCGGAGGGGTACTCAGTTGGTTACAATCTGTAACCACACCGCTAGATGCCGCCAAATCCTACACACTGTACCTTTAACCACTAGTTGTCAGAGAGAAGTGCAAAGCTATGTCATACATTGGGGCACAACACAATAAAACGTAAATATATCAAGTGCACACCACTGTCTGCTGATCCCAGAACGTCCCAATGCACTCTGGTTACTGAGTACATCTGCGCCCGCTCTCTCAATTCTTTACAGTTGTGTCATCTCGTACTGCAACCCACCTTGCGGCAGCAGGTGTGGGAAAACTGACTGAGTATGACAAAGTCCTTACTGAGGTTAGCTCAGAGGAGGCTACCCAGATGACATCCACCAGCAGGAGTATCACCACCCCCAGGGCCATCCGTCTCCGCTGGGCTGCAGAGCTACCCTGAGAGCTCATCCGGTTCATGATGAATACCCACTCCATCAGGACACTGATAAGACATGCAGGGATGGACATGAACATGTTGAAGTTACAAGATATTCAGAAACTGGCCCCAGCATTTACACATCATTAATGAATTTTCTATGAACCTACTGCCAACAGAATTCTAGATTCTAACCTGAAATTACAACATATTAGTAAACTCTGTTTCTTGTACCCTACTCAAAATGCAAAACTTGTTATATGTAATGTTTCAGAATGAAATTATGGTAGCTTATTAACAATTTCAAATCAAATTTGAGTTGACTGAATTAGTCGACTAATCAGTTAGTTGTCGACAGAGAATTAATCTGCAACTATGTCATTTATCAAGCACAGATTGCACCAGCTTCCTAAATGGGAAATGCTTACTGCTTTTCTTTGTTTTATATTATCGTAATTTGAAGATCTTGGACTGTAAGACTGACAGAAGGGGCAATTTGAAGATGTCACCTTGGGCTCTAAGAAATGTTGTTATTTTCTAACATTTAATAGTCTACAGAAGCTATGAATCCTTTAATTAAATATGACAGCACATTATGGGGAAAAAGGCAAAGTATGACTATAGTAGACCTGCACAGCTGAGAGTTGAAATACACACCTGTTTACCAGCAAAACACTGAAATGTTCTGTCCAGATGGCGACTCAGATCCACTGTGTAACGCAGTGAGTCCAGAGCAACCAGGAGACTCACAGTTCACAAAAACCTGACACAAAAATAAAGGAAAGGACAGTAATGTTATGATTTTTTTAAACTAACTTTGCAACTAAGTCTATGTCAGGCATCAGTGGAAATGCTACTGCTCTAACAAGTGACAGTAGGTGACTCTAAAGACATGTGTTGACAAGAGTCTCTTTATAGAAGTGAGCTAAGTGCCAGCTAGCTGAATGTCAGCTATCTGTGGTGCAGAGTAAACACCACTATGCACCATAAAAACAACTCTTTTTTTACTCATATTTGCTCCAATCTCACCTACTTCAGCTTTAAAGTACCAAACATAAAAGTACACATTGTGCAGAATAATGTATATTATTGAATTATACTTATTGATGCATTAATGTGTTCATCACTTTAATGTTGCAGCTGGTTATGGTGGAGCTCATTTTAATGACTTTATATACTGCTGGGTAGTTTAATCTATAATAATACATCATTTATTATTATATACTGCTGGGTAGTTTAATCTATAATAATACATTATTTATTATTATATACTGCTGGGTAGTTTAATTTATAATAATACATCATTTATTATTATATACTGCTGGGTAGTTTAATCTATAATAATACATCATTTATTATTATATACTGCTGGGTAGTTTAATCTATAATAATACATCATTTATTATTATATACTGCTGGGTAGTTTAATCTATAATAATACATCATTTATTATTATATACTGCTGGGTATTTTAATCTATAATAATACATAATTTATTATTATATACTGCTGGGTAGTTTAATCTATAATACTACATCATTTATTATTACATACTACTGGGTATTTTAATCTATAATAATACATCATTTATTATTATATACTGCTGGATAGTTTAATCTATCATAATACATCATATATTCGTTGATTATATTTTGTATTAATAATCTGAATCTGTAAACTAAATTAAGTTGTTAAATCAATGTAGTGGAGTAAAAAGTACAGTATTTCCCTCTGAGATGTAGTGGAGTATCAGAACATGGAATTACTCAAGTAAAGTACAAGTACCTCAAAATTGTACTTAAGTGCAGTACTAGTTACTTTCCACCACTGAGTACATGTTATACTGTTGTGTTTTTCTAAACATTCTTTACTGCTCCTGTTGGAATAACATAATTGTTGATTATATAACTGTAAAGTAGTAATGTGTTTAGCATTAAATCATACCTGGATGTTTGCTGAAATTGACTGGATGTGGCACAGCCCGACCTACAAACATTTCCACCAGCCGCCACTGCAACTTACTGTCAAATAAGAGCTGTACTGTAGTAGCAACACATGTTAAGAGTTAGCTTAGTTTACGAGCTGTTTTCTGTTTGTAAACGAGCAGCTCAGCTCAGCTCAGCTAGGAGTGTGAAGTTCTCGTGGTCAGATGAGCCTCTTCAGCTTCTTCAGCTAGCCAGGCAGCTCACCAGCTAGCTGTTTAAGTAGCTATTAAAGTGTTGCAGACTGGAGGTCAACAAGCAGAGCTATAGGTTGTGTTTCAATGTAATGTTAACGCTAGTTCATTGTTGGTTCAAGTCCAGCCAGTTTGTGCAGTTAACGTGAACAAACAACCTCGCTGTGCTACTTGTTTGTCAATATATCACCTAACTATAACGTTGACGAGCTAACAGCTAACAAGCCTGATTAAGTGATCAAATGCTTCATTAAAGTCGTTTTCTTACCTGAATGCGAGAAGAGGTCATTTAGACGGCGCCATTATATAATTATCTTTTTACATATGCTGCTGAAATAGCGACCAAATCACAGTTTTTACGATCAGATTATTGACAGCCCGATGGTTGTAAACATTAGCACACCCTCCCCTCTTCTTCGTTATCAGGTGACATCACTTATGTGCTGCAGAGACTTCTGGGATATGAAGTTTTGTGTCGTCATCACACAATTCAGACTCCTTAAAAGAGTCATATTCATTCATTCTGTTTATTGAAACACTAATTTGTGCATTTAGACTGTTAAAACTGAATATATATTAACATCACAGCTAAATGCATAACGTATATATATAATATATATATATATATATATATATAATATATATAAGCACAAATGTCATATTAAATCACTCTATTTCCTCATTCACAACATCTCTTACTAAAAGGCAGGAAAAAGGGTATCCAATATAGGCTCTATATACCTACACAAATATACTATGAACTGTGCTTATCTTTGACCTGTTAAAATCTATTATTGCTTGGTACTTTTTCCTCATTCGTCCACCATATATATATAATATATATATATATATATATATATATTATATATATACGTTATGCATTACATAAAGGTGCTATATAAATATAAGTTATTTATACCAACATAAGCCTAGCAGTAGCAGGGAGAAAGGTGGGCTGGAAAAGAAGGGAAGAAAATGTCATCACTCGACTGAGAATCGGACATACAGGTCTTCACCATACATTATATAGAATAGGCAAGCACCCAACTGGGAGATGCACATATTGTAATCCACCAGAAACTGTCGACCATGTACTGATATATTGCAGGAATAACAGTATCCAGAGGAATCACCTTTTACAGTCACTAAGGAAGGCAAAACATTAGTTTTTAAGAGAAACTGATTCAGCTAAAAGAATCTAGAGTTTTCCCCATTATTATTATTATTATTATTATTTTTTTTTTTTTTTTTTTATTATTTTATTTATTTTTTATTTATTTATTTATTTTTTGTTTCTGCACAATCTCCTGTTCCACACTCCAGTCCAGATGTTGGCGGTAATGCACCTCTAAGATGGTTTGCCACCCGCCAATAAACACCACAAACACCATAAACACCAGCCTCTAGTGTGTGAAACCGCGGGCGGGTCGTTCATGTGTCCAGCAGGTGGCGCTGCCGCTTCTCTGTGCTGCTGTTAAACAACCGCAGAAGAAGAGCTGCACCGCTTCTTCAGTTAAGCACGGCGGCTCTCTGATGGAGCTGATGGAGCTGATGGATCAGTGTTGTTGTTGAACTTATTGAACTATATTAAAGCTAATAATACATTATTAAGTCTGTCACATTAGTCACGTTTAACTGCTGTTGCCACGGTGAAGTAAAGAGTGTGCAGCGGTGAGTAAGAGTAACATAGCTGTCATTATGATGTTAAACAGCTAGCAGGGTTAGCACTACTGTTAGCATGGAGCTAGCATGCTAGCTGAGATCAAAGTATTCAGGATTGTGATACTCAGCGTTAAAGACTTGTTATTTATGGTTTGTTTCTATAATGTATTTCAATATCTAATGGGGTACAAATATCAACAATTGAGTGGATTGGTGTGATGAGTATTATGTAGAAGGTTAACCTTTGCTAACACACTCATTGTGATTGGTCTCTGCAGGGTAACGTTATAACACAGCAGTCTAATCTCTGTCTGATCCACTGCTGTTATGTGTTACACAGGTTGCAGTGTTTAAAGGGATTTTGAAGAGCATGTTGTCCACATAGTGAAGGAAGCAGAGCAGCATCATGGAGTTTTCTTCAGAGGATGGGGAGACTCCTGTCACTCCTCATGTCGTGGATATGACCACCAGTGAAAGGGTAAGAAGCTGTTTACATCCTGATCAGTGTTATATGACCACCAGTGAAAGGGTAAGAAGCTGTTTACACCCTGATCAGGGTTATATGACCACCAGAGAAAAAGTAAGCTATTTACATCCTGATCAGGGTTATATGACCACCAGTGAAAGGGTAAGCTGTTTACATCCTGATCAGGGTTATATGACCACCAGAGAAAAAGTAAGCTATTTACATCCTGATCAGGGTTGTATGACCACCAGTGAAAGGGTAAGCTGTTTACATCCTGATCAGGGTTATATGACCACCAGTGAAAGGGTAAGAAGCTGTTTACATCCTGATCAGGGTTGGTAGGAATTAGCACCAGCCAAACGCTGGTAAAATATGTGCAATGTGGCTGCTAAATTTGCTTCACTCACCAGCCAAAACAAATAATGGTATTCTTCTGTGGAGTGGCTGGTAGATTTTGTAATCTAACAACCACAGTGGCAGGTGGACAAAAATGTTCATGTCCAAACACTGATCCTAATGATGCTTTAGTAAGTTAGATCTGGGATTTAGTTTGATATAACAGAGGCAATTTAGGTAATGGTAACGGTAACAATGTCGGCTGGGATTGTTTAGGGATGATATTGGCATCAGTTCACAAATATTCTTACTATGTTACGTATGTCTGGCTGATCAAACTTTGGCATGTTTGTGTAATTTTTTTTAGCAGAATGCTGCAAACAACTGGCAAATTAGCAACACAATAAAAGTGTCATAGTCAGCTACTGCATTAAAGCTTCAGTTGGCGAAAAGAGAAAACTAGACTTCGGCACCTCCTCATGGCTCTGTTTTCAGGCTTTAGAAAATCTAGCCTGTGACGGGAGACTTTGGCCAATCACAGGTTATTTCAGAGAGAGAGCGTTCCTATTGGCTGTTCATTGAACGGACGCAGCCGTCAATCACTTGCGAACGCCGATCAACCGATCAAATATGAATCAATATTCTGTTACTGTAATGCCTATTTCTCGCCTCAAATGTTTTCAGAAACATCTTGTAGTGTACTGTTCAGCTGTAAAATGAGAAAGTTTGCTCCGGCTGGTTGGCGGTGCTAGGTATTTCCTCAGCTGATCTCAACATGGCAGCCGGTTCACAAACTTCAAATAATTGCAGTTTCTCCAATTAAAAAAGAACTATGACACAATGTATAAATACAGAATATGTTTTTAATAAAAAAATAATTTCAGCATATTTACAGTATTAGTTATTGTCACTTTAGAGAATTGCAATGCAAAAAAATAAAAAAATAAATCACTGGAATTTAAAGGAGGCATGGACCACAAAAGTTTAAGCTCTGAACTTCGATCCATGAGACAAAGGCATTTCTTTCCTGCCAAGGCATGGTAAAACCAAATATAAACTACATTTTAATTTGTAATGATAATTTATAATAATTATGATAACAATAATAAAAATAATGATAATGATCTTGTTAATTTTCTAAACTACAAGTGCCAAATTATATACATTATTTACACATTTACAACAATGAGTGTGTAGGCTACATTAATGTGCATAGAAATTATGGCACAACCGATACTGGATTTTTGAGGCAGGTGCCAATAATGATTTTTGGGGGTTATGCATACTGTACACAGACAGACGAAGACATTCACACTCACATTTACATCTACTTCCAAGCATTCCACCTGCATGTCATGGGGCTGAGGCGGAAGCTCCTTCCTGCTGTGAGTGACCATGCTACCATAGGTCAAGACTCCAGTAAATAAAACTGGGCTTGTTCCAGTCAGTCATATGAATTTAGTCCCCATGCTGTTGTTTCCACCAAGGTGGAAAGTTAACTCAGATGATGAGAGAAATAAGGAAATCAACCTGGTGACCGGAATATCACAAGGGTGCGAAGCAACAAAAATCTGAAATGAAGTGCAGAGATCACTGATGTAATCACGTGCACAGATGCAGTCATTTCAAAACTACTACTCAAAAATGATAAAATAGAATCAGAGGTACATTTTAAAGGTGACCTGTATGATATCCAGAGCCTTAATATAGCAGCAAACAACTATTTGCTATGTAAAGATATAGAGGAGTAATGTCTACCTGAGCAGAGAATGAAGTTACTCTCTCTGTCTGTGTTGTAATTTGAGCTTCTCTGTGCTTTGTTGACATGGCCGGGCCGACCATGTGTGGCATGTGAGCATGCCACACTGGCTAGCTCACGGCCGCCGCTCTGCACTGCTTACGGCTGATAACGCATGCTAACATGTTCATAATGACAATGATAACACACTGATGCTAAGCAGGTAATATTTGCTAATTAGTGCTAAACATAAAGTACAGCTGAGGCTTATGGGAATGTTATTAGTCTGACAGATATTTGGTCATAAACCAAGGTATTGGACCAATTCAAATCTTTACTTGTTGATGGCGCTAAAGGAAAAGTCAGAGGATCACCAAAGTCAGTAAGATTCATCCTCTGGTGAACATGAATGTCTGTCCAAAATATCATGACAGTCCATCCATATATGTTTTGAGTCTGGACTAACGTGGTGAACTGAGCGACTGAGCGACATGGCCACATAGAGCCACACCAATAGCGTGCTTGCAAAGCTATTGAGGGAGGGGAGAACATTACTCATTGACTCATCATGCAGGGTTTCAAACCAGCAACCTCCCAGTCAGTCACATGTGCTACAATTCCATTAAAGAGATGTTTTCGAGGACCTGAGCTTCACTGGCCTGGCAGCGGTCAACAACCGGTAAAGCGAAATAACCCTGGATGACACAAATGTTGATCTTTCTCCAGCAGTGGGTCAAGCACCTTTCGAACCTGCAGTGTGGTAGACAAACACACCTGTCTGAGGTCTCGTGTTGGTCTGCTGCCCACTGTTCTGCAGGGTTGTATTGATCTGAAACAGCTGTCAGGTGTTTACCGTTTCATTCCCTGGAAACAAGTGCTGTCATTTTGGGAAAAAGGTGTCCAGGTCACCACAGCCAGACAGTGACCTTTGATGTTTATTGTTCTCTGGTGGAGCTGTTGGGAAACCCCAGGCAGCGGTAGCTATCCACAGAAACAATAACTATTATGTTCCAAAAATGGGTTATGGTAATAATTATAATCGCTGTTTCTGGAGTTCTATGGTCACTGAGATGGCTGGTAATCTGACGGTGTCCAGTGTCATGAGATTTTGGGAGACCTCAAGAGTCCAGCCTCAGTTATTCCAACTAAATATCAATGAAATAGCTGAGCTGTTGTGTAATACCTTTCAGCTCGATTGAAACAAGAGCTCAGCACAAAACAAGAACAGAAACCCTGCATGAAGAATAGATGAATAATCTGATCCGGCCTCACACACACACACACACACCGTCCTTCAGGGGAGATCTCGCATCCTCCCTCCACCTCTATCCCTTCTTTAGCTGTGGCTTGTGAGCGTCAGATAACTTGAGGCCACAGGAGGCAAGTCATTCTCATATTTTTGTCCTGGAAGTCCAAATATAGCCGACGTAAACACAGCTTGTTGTTCCACAGCCAGGATGAAAAAGGATCCCGTCAAATGGCAGACATACCTGCAGGTCTCATGGCCACAAAATGACACAGTAGCCGTCTGACCGCTGATGACAGGTAGCTGAGCCCGGCTGACATACTGGCCCACTAATAGTGCGGCTGGTAATCTGTTTGTACCAGCTCAGTGTGTGCAGACTTTCAAACGGTAGAGAGCTCTCTGTGATCCTTGAATACATCACAAAAGGATAGAAGTGCCTATTGTCATCACTTGGCTCAAAATATGTGCTTATGTTCCTTGTTAGTGTCAGTTTTGCTCCCTCATAGGATGAGATGGCACAGAGTAGTAGGTCCATGTGTTGCTCAAGGCCAGAGAGTAACTAGTGCTTTGTATATTTTTTTAGTATTAACATGTACAAAATTAATAAGATGCAGATGTATTAGTAGCCCATCAGCTGTATGTGTTTTGACA